>NC_040045.1:27714362-27786963 GCF_003713205.1 Coffea eugenioides | reverse complement strand
CTTTGCTTTTAGTTTCCATTTGGATCGCTATTTTTTGAAGTTTTTTTAAAAAAAATATATATTGTAATAATTTGATGTATGTGAGATAAAAAAATAATTAAGAAATATGGTCACGACAAATATAAAAATTATTTCTTAGAAAATAACATGCTAAGTTTGACACTAGTATTTCATGGGAAGGAAAATATACAGATTTTCCAACATTTAGGCGCAGAAAGTTGTTTTTCTGGGCATCACATGCAAAATTATTACATTTGTGCCTAATTTCTTCTTCTTCTTCTTCCTTTTTTTTTTCCGTCTTCTTCTTCTTTGTTACAAGTCGAGCTTATGGACCTCCATTTCATGGATACATGAGGCTTCTCTGATTGAGAATTGAGAGATTGTGTACATACTATTAAACTTTCCTAGTTGTTGCAATTAAAAGAGACTGATGAGACGCTGTGAAACGATAGATGCCACTGGAATTAAAGAAGTAAAATTGTTAACTCTTCATTATTTTCCTTTGCTTGAACATCCTTTGATTTGTAAACATATTTACCAAGATTTATATTGAAAAAATAGCAATATTTACAAAAAGGAAAAAAAAAATTAAAGACTAACTTTTTTCCTTTCCAACTTAGTCACATGCTCAAATTACTCTTTCAGTCACCAATCTACCGTTCCAGATGTTACTATGCTGTTACAAAATATACAATAATCTAATCTCAAATTTAGAAAAATTAATATTGTTTTACTAGAGAAGTCAAGCTGTGAAGATTTAATTATATGTACATATGTAGGGAAAAAATTAGGAAGGAAAGAATTAGAATATTCTAAACATAGCAAAAGTGCATAACTTATCTTTAAAAAAAAAAAGAAAAACAGAGAAATATGCAAAATTTAGTAGGATTTATAATGTTAAGAAACCTAAATCGCATCTAACTTGACATATGTATGCATACACTCACTTTCGTTATCCTCTGCATTTAAATATTTTCCTGAATTAGTTTTATTATTGTTAAAAAATTAACACTTGAAAAACAGAGAAATATGCAAAATTTAGTAGGATTTATAATGTTAAGAAACCTAAATCGCATCTAACTTGACATATGTATGCATACACTCACTTTCGTTATCCTCTGCATTTAAATATTTTCCTAAATTAGTTTCATTATTATCAAAAAATTAACACTTGAAACTATCTTAATAGTAAAATCCAAGTCAATAAACGGGAAAAATAAACCAAAAAACCACCAAGAGTTCTAACATAGTGCCAATACTTTGTAATTTTTCATCAGATCTTCATAGCTTTCCCAGCATCACATGCTGCAGGCTCAGGCTTTTCAACCCTTCAAAAAACCTCCCTTGAGGTTTCCAGCAATTACAAAGAACTCCCCCCCAATTTTAAAAATTATACCTACCTCCCTTACTTTTAAGGTTTATGTAACAATATAGACCCAATAACTTGTAATTTTTCACAAATATCCTAAAATACCCTTCTTCAAAGAACAAGACAAAATAAAACAAGGTTTTAATCTTTAATTTCTTGTACGTGTCATACTTACTAAAACAAATAAAGTCCAGCGATTCCATCTCATTTCAAAATTCATTACTTGCTAATTCTTGCCTAATGCAACTCACTACCACCACTACCAATATTAAACTAAGAAATGCCCCCATGTCCCTAAGAATATAATTCATCATTTCTCTATCACTCTTAGAAAATAGAGACAAAATTCTACCTTTATAGTAAAATTACAATTAATAAGTAAATAAAAGAGAGAACCAATGAGTAATTGCTAGAGTTTTTTTGATTAACAAACATAATAGTCACCTCTTTATGTTCCAACTCACAATTTCATTTTTTTCCTATATCACTGCTACCCTTTTCATCTTCTTCTAGTTTGACAATAAAATCCATAGTCTGCACCTTGTTAATTTGGTAACTTCAATTGGCTAACATTTGTAAAGAGTAAAACTATTGAAAAAAAGAAAAAAGAAACGGTCTAAAATTTTTATAGTAAGAAAGAGACAGGAAAACAAAAAATACAGATAAATTTTGTAGATGGTAAAAAATTGATAGTGATATGATTGGTAACAATGACGCACGATATTTGGTAGGAGGGAGAATCAGTTGTAGGAGAAAAAAAAGAGAAGAATATGATAGAGGAAGGGAGGGAGGGATAGAGGAAGAGATGAAAATTAGAAAATTGATGGAGATTATTTTTTGAGATTAGAAAATGACAAGTAAAATAATAAGAAGTATTTTTCAATTTTAAGTGTCCTTTTATAAATTAACTATTATGGAGGACATTTTAGTCATTTGACTGGACCAAATGAGGTCTATGTAATTATTGAAATCTTAGGGGAGTTGAGTGAAATTGTCAAAAACTTCAAGGAGGTTTCTGAAATTATCCCAAGAATTTACCAAAGAAGGTGAGTATTGCATGGTTGAAAACAATCTTCTATTACTTCTGTACCATTCCTACTAAAATAAATAAACGTATGGTACAAGAGATTTGCACTATGTGTTTAGTGGCATATTATTAGAGTATCAAAAATAGCAAGGGTTTTTCTTTGGTGAAAAATACTTCAGAGAGTTAAATTTATCACTTGAAATTTCTCAATCAAATAACAAGGTTTTGCTGTGCTTATAAATAGGAAAGGGAGAAAAATGAAGCCGGAAACTTTGCTTTACATTGTGATGCAATGATTGATGCCGTGCTACTTGTTATGGATCTGGATACAGAATCCACTAGCATTTAAGATCTTTGTACTGCAACTTTCATACGCAACCTGAGCTTAGTTGTGTTTCCATGTGGAAAGGGAAGAAAATAAGATGAAAAACGATGTCTTAATTCGTGTTCAAATTACTTTTGGTAATAATCTATTACTATTATCTTTCTTTTGTCACCGAAGAAATTTCAATACTGGGGTCCAATAGTAAATTTGTAGGAAATGAAACTACGTGTAGATTTTGATACATATTAATCACCAAGTGTAATTTATTCATTACTTGATTACACTCCGTTGAACTTCTGCAATATTTTGCTTTCAGTAGGTTTCCATTATAGGAAACTTTTTTTTTCCCATGGCAATCTAAATTAGATGTTTTACAATATTTTACCTTTTTGGGCAAAATGATCTCATTGAAAATTCAAAGAGAAACATTTAGGATTAAATTGCACCAATTCTTTTTTTGGGTCCTATGGAGGGAGGGCCTCTGCCATAAAAGACTACTAGAAAAACATATTAAAAATTGTAACGATTCTGAAAGACAGAAGACTATGACCCGAAACGAGCAAAGTAAAATCTTTTGAAAATATTAAGGATACTAGAAAATAAGAATTCTTTTCCCTTATATATAAATTCCCTAATTTCAACACAAAACTTCAAGGGAATGGCGTTCATAATTCTGAGGTTTCATTATGAACCCCAATAACTTGAAAACTGGGGACAAATTGCTTGAATTGAATGTCATACGCTAAAAAATCAGTGTAGTCAAAGTAGTCTCCCCATGCAGTCATGCATTTGACTGTTAAATTCACAAGAAAAATTTATCATTTCAAGTGCAGCGATTAAATCCATCCTAATCAAATTATGCCTATATAAATCCCCCTCATCTTCTAGCCAAAGTATATACCAGCATCAGAATTATTATATCTGATACTACTACCACTATTCTTTTAGCGATTAAGATTGAAGGGCATTTGAGATGGATAACAAAAGCTGGCAGCAAAGAAACCCAAAAAATAAATTGGAGCAGTTGCTCCGAGCTGGTGTGGCGGCAAAGAAAACTGGAGCAGGCTGCAGCAGGAGCTTGTGGTGGCAATAGCCAATGGTGGTGGGACCTAACAAAGGTGGCAACAATTGAATCTAATTTGAAGGATCATGGTGGTAATGGAGCATATATATCAAGGACGGGCTTTGAGAACAATCCTAATGGCTTTTTTTTTTTATCTGCATGCTAAGGTGAAGGCCAGCAAATGAAGGGATGTTGGGTATCTAAAGATAGATAAAAACTTTGACTGTCAACTCTAAAATTTGAATCAACAATGGAATAATACATTTAAGTATTGATTTATTTCTCGTTTCAAATAATTTTATATACTTTTTGGTCATGTATGTGTCCTTGCAGATTTCTCATTATCATTTTATGGGATTAATTTTACTTTGCCTACACTTGGAAACTTGAGTAGCTGAATTATGATACGTCACTAATGATCTGAAATTTTGAACTAAAATTGCTTTCTTATGATCTGAAACCCTTTTAACTAGTAACCACAACAGCATGTACAGGAAAACAAATACATACATATGTAGAGAGAGAGAGAGAGAGAGAACTAGCTAGCATCAAGAATTAGTATCTATTTCTCAAGTATGGATACAAATTTGAATAAGAATAGAGTAAAGGAAGATGAAAATAGAGCCACTGAAGAAGACAAGGACAAGTGCGCTGCCAACAAAAGCTGCAACTTTTAAGGATTGGACCAACAAAACACGTCTCTTGTACGTGTCATCATATCCAGCCTTATAGTTCCAACCGCTCTTTTCATGTCTGAAGCATGTCTTCAGCTTTTCTTTCATCCTCACCGTCTCAATTCTCTGTCTCAGAACACTCAGGTTTCCGTCCACTATATTTGCTTAGTTCCCTGCAAAAAAAATCCAAACACATAAGAAATCTTGAATAGCTAATGTTTTTAAAACAAACCCCTTAATTGTTATCCCAGTTCAACGTTTTTGCCATGTTTGGTTGAGGGTTCAAGTGGAAGAACTAAATAATCTCTCATCCTCGTTATCACGAACAGAAAGGTTAAGTGGGATACGCCAACTTAGCATAAAGCAATGAAAAGAATGAAAAAAAAGCATGCATGCAATGCCATTATACCGGAGACACCGTATATATGATTATGTTCCTGTTAAGTGTCCTAATTTTATTCCTTGTCATTTAAATCCTTCCATTATTGACTAACAAATTCGATTTCAATTTTCTGAGGAACACTACAACTACCATTTGGGCTAGGGACTGACTTTCGATTGATTGAGGATTCTAAGTATAACTCAATAATATTTCCATTATGATATTTCAATATAATAATATTGCCATTATGAGATAAATGTGGAGAAATTTGATTTTGGATAGGTCCAAAAAGAGAGCTGTATCTGAACATCCCAGAGGAAGATGTAATTATTGACTGTTTATGCCTCCATTAATTACTTGTCAAAATTAAGCAGAGTTCGAAAAACCTTAAAAGATTGTTTGGTGTTATGCAGTCCTATACTTTTGCCTTGCATAATGTACGATTAGTGAGTTAAATTTGAGTTCTAATTGTTGCTGAAAATGACACGGAGAGCCCATGATGAGAGTTTATCTAAATACTAGACTATTTTGTGGCCTTTCTTGATTGCATAATGATGGTCCTCTTGTTTTCTTTCATATTAAAGTGTGGCAGCACCGACTTTTTAATTAACCGTCGTTAGTTTCTATGCGAGTCACTATGGTATGACAATTTTGTGCTTGCAATTCGGACCTACTCTCGTCTCCTCTCTGTTGAATTGTATAGCAAAAGAGGAAAAAAATACATATGATTTTATTTGTCCCTTCAATTCTCAGTATGTCTTGAAACTGAAACTTTAATCCATGTGCCTTCCATAGGATAGAAAAAGTAACTCTCATCATCCTATACTTCATCATATGGCCTGGCACCAGTTTGAATTTGTAGACTCTGACATTAATGTCATCTTCAACTTTAAACATGCTGAATCTTTTCAAGTTCCAAAGGCATATCATTGGCTTAGCCTGCATGTGAGAGGTAATCAGATGATTAAGAGACCAAAAAGTTTTT
This sequence comes from Coffea eugenioides, assembly GCF_003713205.1. Classification (NCBI taxonomy): domain Eukaryota; kingdom Viridiplantae; phylum Streptophyta; class Magnoliopsida; order Gentianales; family Rubiaceae; genus Coffea; species Coffea eugenioides. The sequence goes on along the minus strand of NC_040045.1, from coordinate 27,781,138 downwards.
CAAACCATTATGATCTTTGTGTATACATGTTGTTTAGGAATAGCCTAGAAAGTGATCAATGTCATGTTTTTGGTCATCGATGATAGAGGTAAATCTGGTTCTTAACAGTACCTGAAAGGCACTAAATCTGAAAGGGATGCGCTTTGGAAACATCCGACCTTGTTTCATCTGGTAAAACTTCATCTTCCAGGATGCCCTTTGAGATCTTGCAAAAGGCTAAATATAGGTCAGGAAGACAGCAACAGTTTTGCCATTTTTCAGTAATAAAAAATGCAAAATTGCTAACCGGCCTGAGGGTCACCAGGGAGTATATGATCAGAGGCAAAGGAAGGGAAAATTAAACAAAAGCAACAACTATGTTATAATCACTTACAAGTCGGGAAGAGCAAAGCTTCAGTCCACCACCAACCAACCAATGAAATTTTCTGGAGTGGCTTTTCCCCACAGAAAGCTCAGTCACCTCAAGGAAACAGAGAGCAACGAGGATATCAAGAATTGTCAGCGTCTATGCAATTCACCACCATATTAATGGTGCAGATAACCATCATATTATATGTATCTAACTGTCCATACAAAGCCAACCAACCAAATTCTGTGACGCCGCCCACTTCTCCCAAGTCCCAACAATTACTGACCAAGATTCAGTATTCCTTTTACACGGATTTAAGCCTTGGCTTTTATTATAGTTCGGATAAGAATAAGATATGCCCTTTTCCCATATTGCTTCTTCGGATATCTTTGATTTGTATTCTTTTTGGTCACGAGTCCAGTTACAAAAATTAGTCAGGTCACAATATAATTTATGTCCCTGAGGCAGTTATATTTGTTGCCAAAAATTAAGCAAGCAGCAAAAAGAATTGGAGCAGAAAATAGACATTAATGAAAACCACACTTGATATTGTCCATACAATAGCAACCCAATTAAGAACAAAATGACTGAATTTTGGACCAAATTACTCAAAACAGTTTCTTTTATTTTTTCTTCCTAATATAGGGCATCCTCTGGAAACTCCACCAGCCACACTTGCTACATGAAAACACAAGAACAGGGCATCAAGCTTTAACCAATAACACAAAAATAACCAAAAAAGCTGCGTTATCTTAAACAGCTGAATCCGAATCCAACTAACTTCAGTCTTCACTAATTAGCAACTCCAGCTCCACCAGCCCCACCAGCTACTGCACCTTGTCCATCTAGAGAAATGTAATTTTGGTAAGATAGAAAGCGTAAGGATTGAAGAGTTGATATTAATTTACCTGCACAATCACCAGCATAATTGTCACATAGTAAGGTTGTTAGAAGGTATCTTCAGGAGTTGGTCCATGCAACATTGGGGGTCGCTAATAATTATGGCCAGGAACGGTATCGGTATTGGACTACTCCAAATGACCAAAGGAAACTTATCTGTACCAACATTCATGCATTGCATTACATGTATTAAGTAGTGGACTCTGCACCGAGAAAAAGCAAGTTTTGGGTGACACTTTTTTCATCTCCTGCTAACTATCTCATCATGGCTGCCGGCCAGCGACCTAATTTTTCTTACGATCTCTTTCAAGTGGGGGACTATGTGAAAAATCTCCCAAGTTTTTTGGCCCGAAAGACGATGCGCATGAGTGACGAAAATGGACTATTAATTCTCGGAGAGGCTAAAGTGTTTCTCACTTACCCTTCTCCCAACTTTGATATGGATGCGCTTTTCGACGCTGGAATTCCTGTTTTAGTTTGAACGACGGCAGGAAATATCAACTGTGTGGTGAAACAAGGATGTGATCTGAGGTACAAGATGATTTTTGGTTGGCCGCAGGTTAGAGATGCCCTTGGCGTGGGGGTGGGTTCGACGATCAATATCTCCGACTACCATGCACCAACACAAATTGTGCTGGTGATTGTGCAGGTAAATTAATATCAACTCTTCAATCCTCACGCTTTCTCTCTTACCAAATTACATTTCTCCAGGATGGACAAGGTGCAGTAGCTGGTGGGGCTGGTGGAGCTGGAGTTGCTAATTAGTGAAGACTGAAGTTAGTTGGATTCGGATTCAGCTGTTTAAGATAACGCAGCTTTTTTGGTTATTTTTTGTGTTATTGGTTAAAGTTTGATGCCCTGTTCTTGTGTTTTCTTGCAACAGGTGTGGCTGGTGGAGTTTCCAGGTGATGCCTTATATTAGGAAGAAAAAATAAAAGAAACTATTTTGAATAATTTGGTCTAAGATTCACTCACTTTGTTCTTAATTGGGTTGCTATTGTATGGACAATATCAAGTGTGATTTTAATTAATGTCTATTTTCTGCTCCAATTCTTTTTGCTGTTTGCTTAATTTTTGGCAATAAATATAACTGCCTCAAGGACATAAATTATATTGTGACCTGAATAATTTTTGTAACTGGACTCGTGACAAAAAAGAATACTAATCAAAGATATCCGAAGAAGCAATATGGGAAAATGGCATATCTTATTCTTATCCGAACGATAATAAAAGCCAAGGCTTAAATCAGTGTAAATGAATACTGAATCTTGGTCAGTAATTGTAGGGACTTGGGAGAAGTGGGGGCGTCACAGAATTTGGTTGGTTGGCTTTGTATGGACAGTTAGATACATATAATATGATGGTTATCTGCACCATTAATATGGTGGGTGAATTCATAGACGCTGCCAATTCTTGGATATCCTCGTTGCTCTGTTTCTTGAGGTGACTGAGCTTTCTGTGGGGAAAAGCACTCCAGAAAATTTCATTGGTTGGTTGGTGGTGGACTGAAGCTTTGCTCTTCCCGGCTTGTAAGTGATTATAACATAGTTGTTGCTTTTGTTTAATTTTCCCTTCCTTTGCCTCTGATCATATATCCCTGTGACCCTCAGGCCGGTTAGCAATTTTGCATTTTTTATTACTGAAAAATGCAAAACTGTTGCTGTCTTCCTGACCTATATTTAGCCTTTTGCAAGATCTCAAAGGGCATCCTGGAAGATGAAGTTTTACCAGATGAAACAAGGTCGGATGTTTCCAAAGCGCATCCCTTTCAGATTTAGTGCCTTTTCAGGTACTGTTAAGATCCAGATTTACCTCCATCATCGATGACCAAAAACATGACATTGATCACTTTCTAGGCTATTCCTAAACAACATGTATACACAAAGATCATAATGGTTTGAAAAACTTTTTTGGTCTCTTAATCATCTGATTACCTCTCACATGCAGGCTAAGCCAATGATATGCCTTTGGAACTTGAAAAGATTCAGCATGTTTAAAGTTGAAGATGACATTAATGTCAGAGTCTACAAATTCAAACTGGTGCCAGGCCATATGATGAAGTATAGGATGATGAAGAGTTACTTTTTCTATCCTATGGAAGGCACATGGATTAAAGTTTCAGTTTCAAGACATACTGAGAATTGAAGGGACAAATAAAATCATATGTATTTTTTTCCTCTTTTGCTATACAATTCAACAGAGAGGAGACGAGAGCATGTCTGAATTGCAAGCACAAAATTGTCATACCATAGTGACTCGCATAGCAACTAACGACGGCTAATTAAAAAGTCGGTACTGCCACACTTTAATATGAAAGAAAACAAGGGGACCATCATTATGCAGTCAAGAAAGGCCACAAAATAGTCTAGTATTTAGATAAACTCTCATCAAGGGCTCTCCGTGTCATTTTCAGCAACAATTAGAACTCAAATTTAACTCACTAATCGTACATTATGCAAGGCAAAAGTATAGGACTGCATAACACCAAACAATCTTTAAGGTTTTTCGAACTCTGCTTAATTTTGACAAGTAATTAATGGAGGCATAAACAGTCAATAATTACATCTTCCTCTGGGATGTTCAAATACAGCTCTCTTTTTGGACCTGTCCAAAATCAAATTTCTCCACATTTATCTCATAATGGCAATATTATTATCTTGAAATATCATAATGGCAATATTATTGAGTTATACTTAGAATCCTCAATCAATCGAAAGTCAGTCCCTAGCCCAAATGGTAGTTGTAGTGTTCCTAAGAAAATTGAAATCGAATTTGTTAGTCAATAATGGAAGGATTTAAATGACAAGGAATAAAATTAGGACACTTAACAGGAACATAATCATATATACAGTGTCTCCGGTATAATGGCATTGCATGCATGCTTTTTTTTTCATTCTTTTCATTGCTTTATGCTAAGTTGGCGTATCCCACTTAACCTTTCTGTTCGTGATAACGAGGATGAGAGATTATATATAGTTCTTCCACTTGAACCCTCAACCAAACATGGCAAAAACGTTGAACTGGGATAACAATTAAGGGGTTTGTTTTAAAAACATTAGCTATTCAAGATTTCTTATGTGTTTGGATTTTTTTTGCAGGGAACTCAGCAAATATAGTGGACGGAAACCTGAGTGTTCTGAGACAGAGAATTGAGACGGTGAGGATGAAAGAAAAGCTGAAGACATGCTTCAGACATGAAAAGAGCGGTTGGAACTATAAGGCTGGATATGATGACACGTACAAGAGACGTGTTCTGTTGGTCCAATCCTTAAAAGTTGCAGCTTTTGTTGGCAGCACACTTGTCCTTGTCTTTTTCAGTGGCTCTATTTTCATCTTCCTTTACTCTATTCTTATTCAAATTTGTATCCATACTTGAGAAATAGATACTAATTCTTGATGCTAGCTAGTTCTCTCTCTCTCTCTCTCTCTCTCTACATATGTATGTATTTGTTTTCTTGTACATGCTGTTGTGGTTACTAGTTAAAAGGGTTTCAGATCATAAGAAAGCAATTTTAGTTCAAAATTTCAGATCATTAGTGACGTATCATAATTCAGCTACTCAAGTTTCCAAGTGTAGGCAAAGTAAAATTAATCCCATAAAATGATAATGAGAAATCTGCAAGGACACATACATGACCAAAAAGTATATAAAATTATTTGAAACGAGAAATAAATCAATACTTAAATGTATTATTCCATTGTTGATTCAAATTTTAGAGTTGACAGCCAAAGTTTTTATCTATCTTTAGATACCCAACATCCCTTCATTTGCTGGCCTTCACCTTAGCATGCAGATAAAAAAAAAAGCCATTAGGATTGTTCTCAAAGCCCGTCCTTGATATATATGCTCCATTACCACCAGGATCCTTCATTAGATCATTGTTGCCACCTTTGTTAGTCCCACCACCATTGCTATTGCCACCACCAGCTCCTGCTGCACCTGCTCCAGTTTCTTTGCCGCCACCACCAGCTCGGGCAACTGCTCCAGTTTCTTTGCTGCCACTTTTGTTATCCATCTCAAATGCCCTTCAATCTTAATCGCTAAAAGAATAGTGGTAGTAGTATCGAATATAATAATTCTGATGCTGGTATATACTTTGGCTAGAAGATGAGGGGGATTTATATAGGCATAATTTGATTAGGATGGATTTAATCGCTGCACTTGAAATGATAAATTTTTCTTGTGAATTTAACAGTCAAATGCATGACTGCATGGGGAGACTACTTTGACTACACTGATTTTTTAGCGTATGACATTCAATTCAAGCAATTTGTCCCCAGTTTTCAAGTTATTGGGGTTCATAATGAAACCTCAGAATTATGAACGCCATTCCCTTGAAGTTTTGTGTTGAAATTAGGGAATTTATATATAAGGGAAAAGAATTCTTATTTTCTAGTATCCTTAATATTTTCAAAAGATTTTACTTTGCTCGTTTCGGGTCATAGTCTTCTGTCTTTCAGAATCGTTACAATTTTTAATATGTTTTTCTAGTAGTCTTTTATGGCAGAGGCCCTCCCTCCATAGGACCCAAAAAAAGAATTGGTGCAATTTAATCCTAAATGTTTCTCTTTGAATTTTCAATGAGATCATTTTGCCCAAAAAGGTAAAATATTGTAAAACATCTAATTTAGATTGCCATGGGAAAAAAAAAGTTTCCTATAATGGAAACCTACTGAAAGCAAAATATTGCAGAAGTTCAACGGAGTGTAATCAAGTAATGAATAAATTACACTTGGTGATTAATATGTATCAAAATCTACACGTAGTTTCATTTCCTACAAATTTACTATTGGACCCCAGTATTGAAATTTCTTCGGTGACAAAAGAAAGATAATAGTAATAGATTATTACCAAAAGTAATTTGAACACGAATTAAGACATCGTTTTTCATCTTATTTTCTTCCCTTTCCACATGGAAACACAACTAAGCTCAGGTTGCGTATGAAAGTTGCAGTACAAAGATCTTAAATGCTAGTGGATTCTGTATCCAGATCCATAACAAGTAGCACGGCATCAATCATTGCATCACAATGTAAAGCAAAGTTTCCGGCTTCATTTTTCTCCCTTTCCTATTTATAAGCACAGCAAAACCTTGTTATTTGATTGAGAAATTTCAAGTGATAAATTTAACTCTCTGAAGTATTTTTCACCAAAGAAAAACCCTTGCTATTTTTGATACTCTAATAATATGCCACTAAACACATAGTGCAAATCTCTTGTACCATACGTTTATTTATTTTAGTAGGAATGGTACAGAAGTAATAGAAGATTGTTTTCAACCATGCAATACTCACCTTCTTTGGTAAATTCTTGGGATAATTTCAGAAACCTCCTTGAAGTTTTTGACAATTTCACTCAACTCCCCTAAGATTTCAATAATTACATAGACCTCATTTGGTCCAGTCAAATGACTAAAATGTCCTCCATAATAGTTAATTTATAAAAGGACACTTAAAATTGAAAAATACTTCTTATTATTTTACTTGTCATTTTCTAATCTCAAAAAATAATCTCCATCAATTTTCTAATTTTCATCTCTTCCTCTATCCCTCCCTCCCTTCCTCTATCATATTCTTCTCTTTTTTTTCTCCTACAACTGATTCTCCCTCCTACCAAATATCGTGCGTCATTGTTACCAATCATATCACTATCAATTTTTTACCATCTACAAAATTTATCTGTATTTTTTGTTTTCCTGTCTCTTTCTTACTATAAAAATTTTAGACCGTTTCTTTTTTCTTTTTTTCAATAGTTTTACTCTTTACAAATGTTAGCCAATTGAAGTTACCAAATTAACAAGGTGCAGACTATGGATTTTATTGTCAAACTAGAAGAAGATGAAAAGGGTAGCAGTGATATAGGAAAAAAATGAAATTGTGAGTTGGAACATAAAGAGGTGACTATTATGTTTGTTAATCAAAAAAACTCTAGCAATTACTCATTGGTTCTCTCTTTTATTTACTTATTAATTGTAATTTTACTATAAAGGTAGAATTTTGTCTCTATTTTCTAAGAGTGATAGAGAAATGATGAATTATATTCTTAGGGACATGGGGGCATTTCTTAGTTTAATATTGGTAGTGGTGGTAGTGAGTTGCATTAGGCAAGAATTAGCAAGTAATGAATTTTGAAATGAGATGGAATCGCTGGACTTTATTTGTTTTAGTAAGTATGACACGTACAAGAAATTAAAGATTAAAACCTTGTTTTATTTTGTCTTGTTCTTTGAAGAAGGGTATTTTAGGATATTTGTGAAAAATTACAAGTTATTGGGTCTATATTGTTACATAAACCTTAAAAGTAAGGGAGGTAGGTATAATTTTTAAAATTGGGGGGGAGTTCTTTGTAATTGCTGGAAACCTCAAGGGAGGTTTTTTGAAGGGTTGAAAAGCCTGAGCCTGCAGCATGTGATGCTGGGAAAGCTATGAAGATCTGATGAAAAATTACAAAGTATTGGCACTATGTTAGAACTCTTGGTGGTTTTTTGGTTTATTTTTCCCGTTTATTGACTTGGATTTTACTATTAAGATAGTTTCAAGTGTTAATTTTTTGATAATAATGAAACTAATTTAGGAAAATATTTAAATGCAGAGGATAACGAAAGTGAGTGTATGCATACATATGTCAAGTTAGATGCGATTTAGGTTTCTTAACATTATAAATCCTACTAAATTTTGCATATTTCTCTGTTTTTCAAGTGTTAATTTTTTAACAATAATAAAACTAATTCAGGAAAATATTTAAATGCAGAGGATAACGAAAGTGAGTGTATGCATACATATGTCAAGTTAGATGCGATTTAGGTTTCTTAACATTATAAATCCTACTAAATTTTGCATATTTCTCTGTTTTTCTTTTTTTTTTTAAAGATAAGTTATGCACTTTTGCTATGTTTAGAATATTCTAATTCTTTCCTTCCTAATTTTTTCCCTACATATGTACATATAATTAAATCTTCACAGCTTGACTTCTCTGGTAAAACAATATTAATTTTTCTAAATTTGAGATTAGATTATTGTATATTTTGTAACAGCATAGTAACATCTGGAACGGTAGATTGGTGACTGAAAGAGTAATTTGAGCATGTGACTAAGTTGGAAAGGAAAAAAGTTAGTCTTTAATTTTTTTTTTCCTTTTTGTAAATATTGCTATTTTTTCAATATAAATCTTGGTAAATATGTTTACAAATCAAAGGATGTTCAAGCAAAGGAAAATAATGAAGAGTTAACAATTTTACTTCTTTAATTCCAGTGGCATCTATCGTTTCACAGCGTCTCATCAGTCTCTTTTAATTGCAACAACTAGGAAAGTTTAATAGTATGTACACAATCTCTCAATTCTCAATCAGAGAAGCCTCATGTATCCATGAAATGGAGGTCCATAAGCTCGACTTGTAACAAAGAAGAAGAAGACGGAAAAAAAAAAGGAAGAAGAAGAAGAAGAAATTAGGCACAAATGTAATAATTTTGCATGTGATGCCCAGAAAAACAACTTTCTGCGCCTAAATGTATGGAAAATCTGTATATTTTCCTTCCCATGAAATACTAGTGTCAAACTTAGCATGTTATTTTCTAAGAAATAATTTTTATATTTGTCGTGACCATATTTCTTAATTATTTTTTTTATCTCACATACATCAAATTATTACAATATATATTTTTTTAAAAAAAACTTCAAAAAATAGCGATCCAAATGGAAACTAAAAGCAAAGCTTTTTAATGTGGACAAATGAAGTTGAAGATCAATTGGAAGCATCCAATATTGCTATATTATCTGAAAAAAGTTGTTACATCAAGTCAAACAAAGGAAGCTGCATTCTCTAACGATCGAGAATTAAGCAACATCCCTTGTATGTCAAGTACAAGACTAGAATTTAGAAACATGAGAAAAAAAGCACATAATTTCTTTCTTAATCCATGACTAATAGACTAATGGTGATGGGCTTGACAATGAGCCCCTACATAATATGACAAATTGGACCCAGCTTTCCGAAGCTCACAATTATTGATACTACAATGATTCATTGTCGTATTAGTTTTTCACATTATGACAATGATGTTTGTTGCTTACACTATTCTCGTTTCGTCTTTTATCTTGTAAATTTCTACCTTTGTTTAAGCCGTTCGATTTCTTGCCCCAAGTTGCCCAACAATGCCATCTAACAAGGTAAGCAACTCCAATGCCCTTAAAACTATTTCTTCTATGACATTAAAAGTTATTTTGGGTGTAATAAAACTCTTACTGGGTATTTTAATTTTTTTTTTCTTTTTTGTATATGCAGAGATTTTTAATTCGGGATGAATCTAAAAAAAAGAAAAGAGCAAAAGTTCTTTCCCAATTTAAAAAATTTTGTCAGCAACTATATTTATCTGACACAAATTAGCCCTTATTGGAAATACTAAACAACGTATATTGAAACAACATTTTGCCAGAGAGAGAGAGAGAGAGTGTGTGTGTGTGTGTGTGTTCAATTTTGCTTTTTTTTTTTTTTTTTTTCTTTATGAGAAACTAATAAAGAAGAGAAGACGAAGTGATCTTCAGCTCTGTATGGGTTTTTCTCGCTTTTTGTTACATTTCTTTTTCCATGTCCTCTAAGAAAAAGCTTCTTCTTCTTCAATATAATTAACGTCTTTTTGGGTCCAAGCAGGGGCAGCAAACTGGTAAAGTTTTCCAAGCCAATAAATTTTTTGTCTCCTTTGGTCACAGGGAGTGGTCCAATACCGACCTAATAAACAAATAAAAAGGCCAATTTGGGACTTGTAAGGCAAGATTAGCGGCTGTCATGACAATGATCTTTAACAATGAAAGCTTTAAGACCCCTTTTTTATATTTTTATTAATAATCTGTGCGAATTATTATTTCTCATGAATCCAAATTTGTGATCTTCTTCAGTTATTCATTTATTTTATTTATTTTGCATTTTTTGAAGAATAATACATGACTCTAAACTCCGTAAACAGTTATATATAGAGCCTGAATATATAACCAAAAGACAAAATCACCTAACAATTGCAAATTTTTCCTGGCATATGTATATAGGAGGTCTGCCACTTTTAAGATAGTTATATTTTTTCATTATTTGTGGTTTAATTTCTGTCATTAATCACATTATCTTGTTGATCACATAATTAATACGTTAATATCTAAAGCGAATTTCACTATCCGACATTGTATACTGCAAAATACTCTTCTTCGAAAAATTCTCTGAAGAATATCTGGCACGATTATCCGGCTTTACTCTCTTGATCCGACGTTTTATACTGTTCAACACCCTTTCTCTTGTAAAAGCTTCTAACGAGTATCCGGCTTGATATCTGATTCGAGATTTACTATCCGACTCCGTATACTCTCATCCAATCCAATGATGACTTTTTGTAAATAGCTCCGTATCTTCCTTGCTCCTTCATCGCTATCAAAATATGGTAAACATTAACAACTAAAATGGCCGAATTCACAAGTCTTCTCAAAGTTCCTCAAGGACATCACATATTGCCAAAATGGTCACTCACATTATCTTAAGAGTTCAAAATTAAGTATAAATGAACTAAAATATGCACAAATTATTAAGTAAAATAGACACGTATCAAACAGCATGAATTTTGTAAGAATTTGTTAGTGAGCAAGACAGAGCTATATTATTGTGTGGGCTCAAATGCGTAGAAGAACGATGATTTTCAGAAATTGTGAAACAATTAGTATGAAAGCCGAGGACATCAGCAAAAGGCCAGTGTGATGATTATGATAGTGCACCAATTGTAGCTAACAAATGCTCTAGCAACGATTATGCAAATGGCTGGGATCTTTTCTCCATCAGCCAAGCCATAATGGTAGGAAATGTGATAAAATTTGCATATTTATGCTATTTTTACTTGAGCCAGAAAGCATTTGCAGATTGCCCTCTTCAACTTTCTCAATTACAATGTAAACTCAAAGGTGGGAGAAAAAGGGTGGGCAGAGAGAGGTGGAAGGAGAAGGGTAGGAGGAGAAGGAAGAGGTGGGCGGCTGGTGATGCAGGTTGGTAGTGGAGCGAGAAGATAATCCAAAGTTTCCAAAGCCGGGGGCAACGCTGCCCCCCAGCCTGGGAGCGTCGCCCCCTGGACCCCTGACTCGCTGACCAGGCAGCGAGACTCGCGAACAGCTCAGCGAAGGTCGAAGATCTAATTCAAGGCATTTCAACATGAACAATTTAACTCTTACTTTGCTTATGTAACTTTCATTTGGGCCTTCGTTTCTATTATACAATAATGCCTATGTACTTATTGTAAATGTGCTTTGGACCAATTTTCCAGATGAGTTTTGGTTCACTAATTTTCCTTACATCCTATTGATATTTTTTTTGTTCATGTCTCCAATTTGATTCCTAATGCATTTACCCCAAACGAATTTCATTACTATTTTTTTTACCTCATAAAAAACCTTCCTCCATCTTTATTGCTCTCACTCTGTGTTTTTCCTCCTTTGGTTTTTTTCTCCCTTGTTAGTCAACGTTCACACTGTAGATTTTAATGCTCATTTATCCGTTTCATGTTAAGTCTTCAATGCTTTCCTTGTACTCATGTATTTATTTTCGTGTTTTGTCTCATTTGAGGATTATGTAGCTTTAGCACACATTTATTTGTATAGATATAAATATAATCCTTTGAAACAGCAGGCATGCGCATATATACATATTTATATTTAAGGAATATATGGTAAAGCCCTATAGAATAAACAGTATGTGTGGTATTCACCTTCTTGTAAATCACAATAAGTTTTACATGATGTGTAATGTAGTGAAGTTAAAAATTTTTAAAAAAAAAGATTGAAAGAAGATTTCAGTTAGCAATGTAGTGAATTTAAAAATTAAAAAAAAAAAGGATTGAAAGAATCTTTGGAAGCATACATGCATGTAGACCAACTTTAAAGTTTTAGTCAATTTTCTATTTTTAGCAATTTATTTTTTTATTGTTGTATTTGCAGGTAATAAAGATGTTTCCTTTTTTATTTGTTATATTTTTCACTTAATGTATTCATTAATCATAGTGATGCTGTTTGTACTAACTTATGCAAAAAATTTTATGGGTATTTAAATTTTTTGTAGAAATTTTAAACATTTATTCTTTCATCATTTAAAAACTTAGACAAGCATTTTGTAAATCATGTGTTGCAACAAGCTAACATGTTAATATCATTTTTAACCCTAATTTTTGCTTTGAATAATTATTTTCATAGTTAACATATTAACCTTTTTGCCAACAAATATTTGCTCGTTCATTTATGGTAGCCTGTTTTTTGCAAATGATAACCCTTCATTTTTTTGGATGGTAGTTTATATGTTGTATTATTTCTGCGCCTTCATCTTCGAGTGGCGCTTTGCAAAGAAACTTTCTGGTACATTGTACCTTGCATAAAACTTTCTTTACAGATCATGTGACCTACATCAGGAGGTTTAATTATCTGTTTATCTTTATATTATACCTTGCATAAAACTTTACTCTACATAAAGTTGTATCGTGCTCTGCTCTATGTACACAATCTGTTTCGCTGTTAATTCTGTTGCTTTTGCTTTTATAATTATTCATATATGTTCGCTCATATAATTCTATAATTCTTAGTAATCTCTTATTCCTTTTCATGTCTCTTTTGTTTTCTGTATTTTTTAAAAAAGAATTTAGTATCATGGTATCAATGGTTAGAAACAAGAAACTATTATCTCTGAAGACCAATGCTTTGACATAAAGCACACACCAAAAAAACAAAATGCATCTGCTCACATGCTTGCTGAGAAAGGAGAATCACAACATCAAAGCAGGAAAATTAAAAAGATGCCTAAAAAAGTTTCTCCCACTATTTATGAAAACTGTTGCCTTGAATGAAACTTAGAGAGAGAGAAACATATATGTGTTGTAAAACTAATAAAAGAAACTCCCAAAAGTAGGGATTGGAATAGTAGAGTAAGAAGAAGAGAGAGATAAAATTATTATATTTACTGATCAAAGTACTTCCAGGTTTCAAGGTTACAAAAGAAGTAGTATTCACCCCTATAAATAGGTGATCCAAGATAAAAGGTACATGAACCCTATCAAGTACTAATACATGAATTTAGTACTTCAAGTACATCCAAAAAAAGGTTTCATCCAATAGACCAACGAATCTAGGGAGAATACATGTGTCTATCATCTTGAGAATACAAACAGACATTTTCATCTTGTAATCCTTCTTGAGAATATCAACGGACAGCCACATCTAGAGAATATCAACGGACATCCACATCTTATCATTATTTCATAACACTCCCCCTTGGATGTCCATTACACAAAGAATATGCCTCGTTAAAACCTTACTAGGGAAAAATCCAGTGGGACAAAAACCCTAGTGAAGGATAAAGAGTACACTATTCTTGTGCAATAAATTCTCCCCCTGATGCAAACATTATATGAGATCTTTTAGCCGACCCATACCAATATTCTTCACCAGTTTTCCAAACGTAGCAGTCAGCAAAGCCTTGGTAAACAAATCTGCCAAATTATTATTCGATCGAATTTGTAGCACATCAATCTCACAATTCTTCTGCAAATCATGAGTAAAGAAGAATTTCGGTGAAATGTGTTTCGTCCTATCTCCCTTAATATATCCTCATTTTAACTGAGCTATACAAGCTGCATTATCTTCATATAAAATAGTTGGAGGATTTTTCTTCTCGGAGGATAACCCACAACTCTTTCGGATGTAGTGGGTCATTGATCTTAGCCAAATGCATTCTCGACTGGCTTCATGAATTGCTATTATTTCAACATGATTTGATGAAGTGGCAGTTAAGGATTGTTTTGTAGAACGCCAAGAAATGGCTGTTCCGCCACAAGTAAAGAGATAATCAGTCTGAGATCGTGCTTTATGTGGGTCAGACAAGTACCCAGCATCAGCATATCCAAGCAACTCATGCTTAGATTTATTTGAATAAAACAAACCAAGATCAATTGTTCCTTGGAGATAGCAAAAAATGTGTTTAATACCATTTCAATGTCGTTTTGTAGGCGAGGAACTAAATCTTGCTAATAAATTCACAGCAAATGATATATCTGGCCTTGTACAATTAGCAAGATACATAAGCGCACCAATTGCACTGAGATATGGTACTTCAGGACCAAATATCTCTTCATGTTCCTCTTGTGGCCTAAAGGGATCCTTATAAGGATCCAATGATCTGACGACCATTGGGGTACTTAATGTATGTGCTTTATCCATACGGAACCGCTTTAATACCTTCTGGGTATAAGCAGTTTGGTGAACAAAAATTTCACCTTCTAAATGCTCAATTTGTAAACCACAGCAGAATTTTGTCTTTCCAAAATCTTTGATCTCAAATTCTTTCTTCAAATATTCGACAGTCTTTTGGATCTCTTCAGGAGTTCCAATCAAATTGAGATAATCAACATATATCGCAATAATCACAAAATTTGACCCATTTTTCTTGATAAAAACACATGGACATATTGGGTCATTGGTATAACCTTCTTTAGTTAAACATTCATTGAGACGGTTATACCACATATGTCCAGATTGTTTGAGCCCATACAAAGACTTTTGTATTCTAATAGAATACACATCTCTAGAATTTGATTTACATGCTTCAGGTATGTTGAATCCTTCAGGGATTCTCATGTAAATATTATTTTCAAGATCCCATACAAATAAGCAGTGACAATATCCATCAGACGCATATCAAGTTTTTCATTCACTGCAATACTCACAAGATTTCTAAATGTGATCGTATCCACTACAGGTGAATACGTTTCATCATAATCAAATCCAAGCCTTTGTGAAAAACCTTGGGCTACAAGTCTTGCTTTATATCTCACTATTTCATTCTTTTCATTTTTTTTCTCACAAAAATTCATTTATATCCAACTGGCTTTACACCTTCAGGTGTTTGGACTACAGGTCCAAAAACATTCCTTTTAGCCAGTGAATTTAATTCAGATTGTATCGCATTTTTCCATTTTGGCCAATCATTTCTATGCCGACATTCATCAACCGATCTAGGCTCATGATCCTCGTCATCTATCAGAATATCAAGTGCTACATTATATGCAAAAGTACTATCAACAATTATTTCTCTTCGGTTCCAACTTTTTCCTGTAGTGACAAAATTTATCGAATTTTCTATAATTTCATTCTCTTCAGGAGTTGGCTCTTTGAGAGTTGGCTTTTCAGGAGCGACCTCTTCAGGAGGTTGAATTTTGTCACTAATTATTAATTCATTTGATCCTCTTTTCTTTCGAAGATTTTTATCTTTGCAACCAAGAGATCTTCCACGCTTCAGGCGTGTTTTGGATTCATTAGCACTTGTGATTTGCCCTTCAGGGACATTTAGTTTAATCGGAGCATTTTCGGCAGGAATATGTGATTTGGTGACTCTTCTGGAGTCACTAAATGCATCCGGCAATTGATTTGCAATATTTTGCAAATGTATGATCCTTTGAACTTCTAATTCACATTCTTTTGTACGAGGATCCAGGAAATCTAATGAGATTTTCCAAATGATTTCCTTTTTCGGAATTTCCTTTTGCCTCGGTTGATCTGTTCCTCCCCCTAATGTCGGGAAATGTGATTCATCAAAATGACAATCTGCAAATCTTGCAGTGAATAAATCACCTGTCAATGGCTCAATATATGTAACAATAGAAGGTGATTCATACCCGACATATATTCCCAACCGTCTCTGGGGGCCCAATTTACGACGTTGGGGCGGTGTAATAGGAACATAAACCGCACACCCAAATATTCGTAAATGAGAAATATTGGGCTCAAAACCAAATACCAATTGTAGGGGGGAATAATTATGATAACTAGTCGGCCTGATTCTCACAAGTGTTGCTGCAATATAGCATGTCCCCAAGCAGATAAGGGAAGCTTAGACCTCATCAACAATGGTTTAGCAATTAATTGTAGCCTTTTAATAAATGATTCGACTAGACCATTTTGTGTGTGAACATAGGCTACAGGATGTTCAATAGTTATCCCAATGGACATGCAATACTCGTCAAAAGCATGTGAGGAATATTCACCAGCATTATCTAAACGAATTCTTTTAATAGGATAATCAGGAAACTGTACTCGTAATTTAATTATCTGAGCAAGTAATCTCGCAAACGCTATGTTGCGAGTAGGGCTGTCAACGGGCCGGGTCCGAGCCGTAATTCATTATTCCGGATCCGGACCCGAATTACTATGCCGGATCCGGATCCGACCCGTTTACCCGACGGGTCTTTTATTCTATGTTCCGGATCCGGATCCGGGTCTACCCGAACAAATTTACCAAAATTTATAATTTCTAATAAAAATGAGAAAAAAATATATTTGTAAACTAATTTCTAACTAATGCAAAGAAAAAACCAAATAAGAAAAGAAATCAAATTAACTTTATTAAAATACATCACCCTAATCAAATTATATTGATAAATATATATTTTTTAAATTATTAATTCATTTATATCCGGATCCGGGTCTAATACGGGTCGGAATACTATATTCCGTATCCGACCCGTTTTTTTGTTTGACAAAACGGATCCGGATCCGGGAAACGGAATTAAATCCCTACCCATACCCGCAATAATTTCACGGATCCGGTCCGGATCCGGGTCTAGACCCGACCCGTTGACAGGCCTAGTTGCGAGTAGATAACAAACATACATGTGACCATCTAGTTGATGCATCAATTAGCACCATAAAATATCGAAATGGTCTACATGGTGGATCTACAGGTCCACATATATCACCATGAATTCATTCTAGAAATGTTGGAGATTCAGTCCCAACTTTAGCTGGTGATGGTCTAACAATTAATTTCCCTTGAGAACAGACAACATAGGAGAATTCATTTGATTTCAATACCTTTTGATTTTACAATGAATGGCCATGCGAATTCTCAATTATTCGTCTCATCATAATAGACCCAGGATGTCCGAGACGATCATGCCAAATCATAAAATCATTGGGATGAGCAGACTTCTGGTTTGCAAGGTGATGAATTTCAATAGCACTTATCTGTGCATAATATAAGCCAGAAGAAAGCGAAGGCAATTTTTCTAATACACATTTTCCCCCAGAAATAGTATTTGTAATTAATAAAAATTCACCATTTGTCTCATTCATTGTCTCGATGTGATATTCATTATCGCGGATATCTTTAAAACTCAATAAGTTTCTCCGAGACTTGGGAGAGAGTAGTGCATTATTTACGACAATTCTAGTTCCTTCAGGGAGAAATAGAGTGGCTCTTCCGGAACCCTCAATTAATTTTGCACTACCACAGATGGTATTAATATTTGTCTTTCCCATTGTTAAACAAGAAAAATATTTTTTATTTTTCAATATGGTGTGCGTAGAAGCACTATCAATGAGACAAATGTTATCATCACCATTATTTGATCCCAAATATTTGGCATTCATTTCTTCTTCAGGAAGAAAAAATCAAACAAAAATAAACATTAATAAAGATGTGAAGATAAATATTAAATGAAAAGAAAATTACATGAAATATATAAAAGCATTATAAAAACATCTAAACAATCATGGGATATTTGTTGACATCTTCAGGATGTTCAAAGAAATCAGCTACATCGAGGTGTGTCATATCAGCATCATCATAATAATTCTTTTGATCAATGAAATTTGTCTCAACACCTTTGTCTTTCTTTTTCAATGATGCTTGACAGAGGTCAACAAGATGCTCAGCCGTACGACAGGTACGGGACCAGTGACCTTCCATACTATACCAGTAGCATTTTTCTTCATAAACTTTCTTTTCTCCATTTTTTGGATCATAGTTATTTTCTCTCTTTTGGGAAATATTTTGTTGCTTGCCACGGCTATAATTTTCACGAGGCACAAATCTACTACGATCACGTCTACGCCCACGGCCACGTCCACGGCCTCTTCCACGGCCACCTCTACAGCCACGTCCACGACCTTGACCAGAATTTTGAAATTGAGTCCCATTCGCTTCAGGGAATGGATTTGCACCAGTTGGTCGGGACTCATGATTTTTTAGCAATAATTCATTATTTTGTTCAACCAACAGAAGACATGCAATAAGTTTAGAATACTTCTTAAATCCTTTCTCTCTATATTACTGCTGCAGGAGCATATTAGAGACATGAAAAGTAGAGAATGTTTTCTCTAACATTTCTTCATCAGTGATTTTTTCGCCACACAATGATAATTGCGAAGTAATTCTGAACATGGTTAAATTATATTCGTTGACAGATTTGAAATCTTGTAGTCGTAAGTGAAGCCAATCATATCGGGCTTTTGAAAGAACGACCAATTTCAGGTGATCGAATCTTTCTTTCAAATCTTGCTAAAGGACAAGAGGATCTTTTATAGTAAGATACTCTACTTTTAATCCTTCATCTAAATAACGACGAAGGAAAATCATGGCCTTAGCACGGTCTTGGTTTGAGGCATCATTCTCATCAACAATAGTATTACCAAGACCCATTGCCTCAAAGATGAATTTCAACATCTAAAACCTACGATAAATAATTTTTTCCAGAAATATCAAGAGGTATGAACTCTTGTTTTGTGAGATTAGCCATAAGACTATAGATTCGTAGAAAAGAATTTTACCTTGATAAGTAGCCAAAAGTTGTTCGGGCAGAATCTTGACACGTCTCGTGCTTCACTTTTGCTTCGCGCCTTTCCTTCACTCAAAGTAGAGACTCGTGCTTTTCCTTAGCTCAAGGTAGAGACTCGTGCTGATAACGTGTTGTAAAACTAATAAAAGAAACTCCCAAAAGTAGGGATTGGAATAGTAGAGTAAGAAGAAGAGAGAGATAGAATTATTATATTTATTGATCAAAGTACTTTCAGATTTCAAGGTTACAAAAGAAGTAGTATTCACCCCTATAAATAGGTGATCCAAGATAAAAGGTACATGAACCCTATCAAGTACTAATACATGAATTTAGTACTTCAAGTACATCCAAAAAAAGGTTTCATCCAATAGACCAACGAATCTAGGGAGAATACATGTGTCTATCATCTTGAGAATACAAACGGACATCTTCATCTTGTAATCCTTCTTGAGAATATCAATGGACAGCCACATCTAGAGAATATCAACGGACATCCACATCTTATCATTATTTCATAACAATATGTAGCTATGTCTTTTTTTTTTTAAAAAAAAAAAAACAACAAAAAAGAAAGAAAGCTTTGAACCCTGGCAAGAAAAGACAAAGGTCACAATCCATCCTCCAGTACCATGGTGCCAATTTGCTCTCTTGATTCTGGTCTTCAACGAACCACTACAAGAAAAAAGATCATTAGTGACAACATTTCTTTGTGACGACAAAAAGTCGTCACAAAATGAGGTTGTTTAGTCACGACTTTGAAGGTTGTCACAATTGACTCAAAGCAACTGAGTTTTCAGTGACAACCTTTAATTGTCGTCACAAAACTACTTCGCGCCATGGGACTTGGAAGGCACGAGATTTGCGATAGTGACGACTTGATAAATGTTGTCAGTAATTCTACCGCTTTCTTTGACAATATTTCATTGTTGTCACTGTTTATGTTTACTGACGACCAATTTTTGTCAGTAAAACTATAGCGTAGTTAGTGACAACATAAGTATCATCACTAACTTGAACATCTCTAATGCATTTATTTAATTGTGAGCCTCAATATTAATTTAATTTTTTAAAATTTGATGATTTATTAACTATGACTTTATTTAATTGTAAGCCTCAATATTAATTTAATTTTTTTAAAATTTGATGATTTATTAAACTAGTCATAGTTACTTAAATATTAATTTAATTTTTTAAAAATTTGATGATTTATTAAACTAGTCATAGTTACTCAATAGGTTTTTAACTGAAAAAAATTAATGAAAGTTTCTAGTTAGAACAACTATATAAACTATTACAACTTGAGAAAGAGTATATTTACCAGTTCTTTGAATTTAGCAAAAAATTTTCATCCATTATAATTTTTTGATAAATATGTTAAGAAGTAGTGATTAGAAATACATTAGTAAATTTAAATAAAATTTGAAGCTAAAAATTCACTTGTAATATTAATATCGGATCAACTGTTTGATGTCATAAAAAAATTAACTATTTGAAGCAGAACCAAGGTGCATTTACCACTTGTAATATTTCAACATAATTTTCTCATCCATTATGAATATTTTCACAAAAATATTTAAAAGTAGCAAGTAATATTATATTAGTAAAATATTAATTCAACTAAAATGTTGGAAACTAAAAAACGTTGATTGAAATTTTGGTACTGAACAAGTAAGGGGGAAATATAAGGAATTGAAATTTCATTCAAAGTCAATATTTTGAGGAGAGGCGCGGAAACACTTAGAACCAAATAGCCAACACTACCAGTATCCTAAAGCGAACACTACCAGTATCACCGAACAAAACACCAGCAGTATCCTAAAGCCAACAGCCAACACTTAGAACCAACCGTAGCACACTGCTCCTTATCTCTGCCGAAACATCCCCTCACCATCTCCTAATTGATCTTGGCTCGGAAATGATCAAATAGAAGACTACATTTAGCAGCAACTCTCTACCAAAAAGGTATGCCGATTCTAGGCGGAAGAAATCAGAAAATGAAGAAGGGTGGCGGACAAGGATTAGCAAAGAGAAAAACTATCGGGCAAGCCAACGGAAAAGAGAGGGAGCTTCGGCTGAGGAAAGAATAGCTACGAAAAGAGGAAAAACAGAGGGAAGGAAAAGGAGAGCGGCGGAAAAAAAAAAGCAAAAGGAGAGAGTTGAAGTCAGAGAGAGGTAGACTAAGAGAAGAAAGGAAAACAGAGAGGAAACTATGGCAGAAATAGAGCAAAAGTAAACCCCAGAAACCCTAGTCGACGGTGAGGTGAAGGAATCGTCCACTCAAGACATGAAAATAGTCGAAGCCCAAGTTGATGACGCGGCGGTTGGCGGTGCCGGCAGTTTAAAGCGCGTCAGAGATGAAGCTGACGAGGAGGGAGAGAACAACGAAGATGTCAAGAAGTTGAAGGCTGATGATAAGCACGTAGAAGAGGAGAGAGGCAGTTCAACCGCTTGATTGATGTCTACCCCAGCGGTCCTCATTGGATGCTTGCCTTGGAGAATTTTGCTTTGGCGAGACCGTGAGAGGTAATTTCTTCGTTTACAGTTTAGTCTTCCTTCTGTGTTTTACATAGCCCGTGAATATATGTGTTTTATATGATGCTGGGATTGAAATCTATTTTGTTCTGATGAATTTTGGGGCTAGATATAATATCACTTGAACAAAGAATCATTGAAATTTTTAATGCCCATGACCTGTTTGATAGAAAGCCCGAACGAAAGTTTTGAACCAAAAGAGGGGATTTTGTGCTTTTTTATTCAATAGGGACTCTGGCCAGTCCAAAGTTAGGCAGAATCCGTGCGTTTGCTAGTCGGGAAGAAAAAGAAAAGCCATGATTCTTGAAGTTGATTTTTTCCACTTTTTCGTTGTTGCATTCCGCGATGTTCAGAGCATTTTTGCCGTGCGTTTGCTAAGTACAATTGTCATGTTGATTGTTCAGGATTTTAGATCATATGTGCCTTATGTGTTAAATTGAACTGAAAGCTCTTGCTTATTGAACAATTTTGGGGCCGATTAACTTCAATTGGAGCAAAAGTCTGATGAAATTTCTAATGCCCCAACCTGTTCGACGAAATGCCTAACTAGATTCTGATTGAAAAATGTTTGCCCTGTTTGCTGGTTCACCGAGTAGCGTTTGGAACTAGAATGATATGATTTCTCCAAGTTGCCAGATTGGTTTGAGAATCTGAATGTAAATAGACAGCAATCTATTCGTTAGTACTTATGGGCTGTTTTCTCTTGTTTATCTCTTCCATTTCATAGGTTCCCTCTGTTTCATGTCTCTGTTTGATAAATTAGTCAGATGTTGAGAATCTTTTTAATGAGCGTGAGTCATGCCCAGAATGCACGTAACAAAAGTCTGCTGGATGGCAGTTTGTTGATGGGTGTTTCCTTTTCCTTGTTGGTTACTCACACGCCTATATGGCCGTCTTTCTTGATTCTCCTTCCTTGCATTCTGCTTGTGATGTCTTAAGTCCGTCTCTCATGTTTAACTTCGCTCTTGTTACATGAAGCAGTGAGTTCCGTTTAGCTGGAACCCTTTTTCTTTTATGCTTCACATTTCGCAATTCGTAAAGTCCGCGGCTTATAAATTTGTTGCACAGCAATTCACAAGCTCTATGTTCATTTGCATTTGTTAGCATTGAGGTTTATCCTTTGGGTTATGATCGTTTCATCATGATTAGTTTCCAGGTCTCCAAATGTATGAAGAAAATTTGTTGTTGTTTTCCTTTTTTGCTCACTTGCCGTTTTTTATGCTCCATGATGTTTCTTTTTCTCATTTTACTCTTGCTGTGAGTAAATCACCTTGAGTTTATAAAGTAAGTTCATGCATAACTTTGCTATCACTACTGGTCGTTGTGGACAGAGTAGGAAGATTTGATATCTGCTTACTAATTTAGGTTAGAAATGAACAGCAAAAACAAAGTACTGATTTAGCGTTTTGAATACTTGCTAAACATTAATGTCGTGCAATTTCCAGTTAAGCCTAATGATTTGCTATGTGGTGTCCTGATTCTAGTTTTTCTGTTTTGCAATGACATTTAGGCTTTAAAGCTCAAACGGAAACTTTGATGGCTCCTAATTACCGCCTTTACTCTGGAAAATCCTTTCTTTCCTTGTTGAATTTTATCATGGCACTGTCTTCTTCATTCCCTTTGTCTCTGCTGACCAAAGCTTCTGATTTCTTGTTAGAAATATGGTGCAGACAATTTGCTGTTCTGCCTCAGACCCTTCGTTTCTGAAATTAGCTCCTACTTAGTTGCCAAAAACTGTTGTTCTGATGATATGTAAAGTTGCAGACGGAAATGGTAAAGTAATTCAAGTAAAGAACTAATTACTAGTAAATTAGCAAACATGAACCTGAAGAGGACCTAATTGTAGCGTTGACAGAATAACCATCTTCAAGAAGCCTTTTGATCAACCATGATGCCAAAAGTCCAGTTCCACCTGTTACACATACTCTCCCCTTCTCCATCTTCTCCCCTTCCATTAATTTGTGTCCGTCTAGCCTTTAATACCAGTATAGTACTGTTTGGTCTCTTTGCAGTGGATTGTCAGTTTCAACTTGAAGAATTAATGTATTTCCAGTATAGTATTTCACTTGAAGAATACCAATATAGTATATGCGAAATGTATTTCCTTCAAGTAGTTAAAGGGAATCTTCCTTGTTAGTTAGACTGTTGTGCTGAGTCAACAATCAAGTAGTTATTTTGTTATTCTTGAGCTGTATAAGAATGCAGAAATCCGGATTGGGCAACATGGAAAAATCATTTTGAATAATATCTCTCTTTCTTCTTCCTCAAGTCTAGTTTCTCTCCCCCTTATCACTCTATTTCTGCTGCAATTGCTGCATTCATTACGGTGGTATCAGATTAGTGAATGCTTGTTACTTTTGTTGTTTATTTAGCAATTAGAGACTGTTTTGCTTTTGTCACCTGATAACTTTACTAATAACTTTACTACTTTATTGCAGATATATTGCTCATTTTGGAGGTTTCGAAGAAGATTAGCAGTACGGCTTACATGTCGGCTCAAAAACTGTGGTTATAGTGCTGTCTTAAGTTTAGAAAATGTTTCAGAAGCGCAGGAAATGTTTTGGGACTTGGAATATGTTTTTTAGTGCAGCCTTGACTTATATGAGTAGTATTTGTTCTACTCAAACTTATGAAACTATTTGTACTATGATGTTGCACTTATTTATGACATTTGAATATTTAATATATTATTTTGGCATATTCTATTGTAACGGGTGCCTACATTTGTTATTTATTAAACATTGCTGATATTTTCATTTTTTAGATATTATTGTAGTAGGAAAGTCATGTGTAAGGTGTTGTAAATGAGTAGTATTTTTCTAGGCAAGATGTCTTTATTGACAATTGTTATTGTCACTCAATCAAAACTGTCTATTGATAAGGGATTGTTGCCACAGTTGATCAGGGGTTTATTGACAACAAAGTTGTCACTAATTCCCCTATGCCCTCACTACCATCCCTCCATGCATCATTGACAAGAGAAGGTGTCGTCACTAGATTTATAGCTTTTACTGATGACATGTGTTGACATTAAAAATTTCCTTCACTGACGACTCTAAGGTCGTCACTGTATACTTTCATTTTTTATTGACGACATAGATTGTCATAAAAAAGCTTCTATTTACTGACGACTTTAAAGTCGTCACTGTATACTTTTACCGACGGAAATTCAGTGACGACCCTGCGACAACTGAAATGTTGTCAATAATGGTCATCAGTGACGACTTTTTGATTTTTTGTGACGAAAAGTAGTTATCACTGATGACCAAAATTCTTGTAGTGAACAGACTATTTCAAACTGTGACTCTGGTCTCCAAATTATCTGAGCAAGATATCTCCAAATTATTTTAGAAACAGTATTGACTTTCTTGACATAAACCTTGATTTCATGACACATTAGTAAAGAAACAAATTATGAAAAAATCGGGAAACTAGTTAATTTAAATAGTTTTATTGAATTAAGCTATTTGTACTTGAAGTAAATAGTCTTGATTGAATTAACACGAGTTCTTATTGTTGGTTTTGATATCAATAAGACTTGAAGGCAACATGATCCTTCTTTATTACCAAATTCTAAACAGATTTTAAGTTTAATCCAAGATATTTGATTGAATAGGGATGACAATCTAAATCAATTACTACATGGGAAGCACAAATAGTTTAAACAGTCCATAGTCATTTTTTAGCTATGCAACATTGTTGATGAGAACATTATATGATGGTAAAACATACTAATCCATTAAATTTAATTTATGACAGATTACGTCAACCCATTTCCAAAGATAAGGAAATAAATTCTTTTGATTTTACCTCAGATGCCGAAAGGCGGTGCACTCATATATAAAATTAGTTCCCCTTCACCAAATTTCCTAATCAGTCAAGGAACAAGAATTGCATTAGATGATGTCTTATATAAAGAAAAATAAATATTTCAAAGCTAAAAGTAAAAAAATAAAAATCTCACACAACAAGTAGTATGATCCCGCTCTTTCGAAAAGGAAAAAAGAGATATTAAAAACACAAAAGAAAATGTCGATTCATGATGGTGAAGCTTATCAAACTTGAGATTGGAACTAGGTTTTAAGAAAAAGGGAATTCCAAGAACCCTAAATTGCAAATTAAAAGAGAAAAATCGGAGGAAAAGTAAAAGGAGAAAAAGAGTAGTTGCGGATATTAACTAAAGGCACATGGCTTATTTTATCATAATCTTCTCCTTGTTGACCATTCTCTATCCTAACTCTATTGTTGAATTTTTCTGGCATTTTCAAAAGAGATATCTCTTTTAGATTGGTTAAACATCTCAACCCATCTGGAATCATTTCCAACTTTGTTCAGTACTCAATCCGTAAACCTGAGAGCTTAGGCATGGCCCCCTCATCCACTTTCCACTGCTTCAAGTTACCCAAAAAATGAAGCACGAGATGTTTTAGTTGGGGAAATCCAATTGAGTGGCAGATTATTTCTTGGCCCAGAAAAGAATTTGGCCCAAGTTCCAGTATTCTTAGGTTAGGAAGCTTCTCGAGTGTTCCCATTGGGTCTTCCTCAATATTAGTAGTATGCAGCTTTAATTGAGTAAGTCCTGCAGGGTCAGGAAACATATGGGATTGGTAATCCGGTAACTTCTTGCATAAACTACGGTCAATCTCTAATTCATGAATATTCCTACTAAACAACACCCTTAAAAGAACATCCAAACCCCTGCTGTTGTCATTTGAATTGTTGGAGTTGATCTGGCCAAAATTACAGCTCTCGATTTTAAGTGAGCTAATGCACATGCATTCCAAGTTTGATATATGATTGATGATGTGTTCCAAGTCCTCAAAATTTTTATGCACCGTTGCTTTGAAACCTCTAAGATTCACTAATTTGCATACATCTTCAGGATAGCAAAATCTGTTATGGAATGATTCAAGTATCTCTAGCTGCTTGCTCAATCGCAGTTTAGGGTGGGGTTCTCCAAGTCTGGATCTCAAACGTCCCAATTTCCATAGCACGTTCTGAATTCTACAACGATGACTACCAGATAAATCGAGAGTTTCCAAGTACCTTAAATTGCCCAATGAATATGGCAAGTTTATATGACGACACCTCAATCTCAAACATCTCAAATGGATAAAATTACCAACATATCTTAGAGGTGATTTGAGAAAACCACTTCCGGAGGTCATATCGAAGGCCAAAATTGCCAAAACTCTAAGCATCTTCAAATTCTTGACTTGGGACATTGTTCTCCACCCTGAAAAAATCTCCCAATTGTCTTGTGATGGATCACACAAGAATGAGCAAAGATGTTTAGTTTGTTCTTTTGGCGGAAAGTTGGGTTCAGAGATATCCTCTGCATCCAAACGAAAGACTAAACCATAATGCGCATCAATCGCACGAGGAGAATCTCGTGAAGTTCTTTTATCGACCACCTTATACAAATTCTCCTCTTTTGCCTTGACCAAGCATAGATCTCTCACAAGATCATGAAACCGACATGACTTCAACCTTGTTACTGCATGCTTCCCCTCCTCATGTACTTCAATCTCAACCATGCATCTTTTTGCTAATTCTTCCAAGTAACGCTCTGCAACATCCATCATTGGTTCTTGCCCCATTCTATCATTGTCAAATATCATACCTTCTCCTATCCACATCTGATATAAACTCTCTACGCCAATGTTGGAATCTTCCCTGAATTTACCCAAGTAAAGGAAGCATGGTTATAGTTGCCAAGGGAGGTCATAATAACTATAAGCTAAAACCTTTGATACCTCTCCTTCTTTTCCAATTTTTTCTCCCCTATCCAGATAGGATTTGATATTCTCATGCACTGCATTCCATTCCCTGAGGCTTTTTTTAGTTCTAAGAATTCCACCCAGAACCACCACAACCAATGGAAGACCCCCACAATTTTTCAACATTTTCTTTCCTAACTTTTCCATTTTGGCCAAATCTTCACAACCTGTGTAGCATTAAACAAACTAATTTAATATCAACAACGATGCATCTATCATTCATTTCTCATGTAATCCTTGGTTCAATCATAGTAGATCTTCCATAATCAGAAATAAGCATCATGGTTATCATTCAACAACTATACGAAAACCTTAACAGACTGTTAATCGAACAAGTCTCCTGACCCAAAGACTTGAGACCTATCAATAGTCTTGGAACCAAAGACATGTTAGTTTTTTCTTTTTAATCTACTGGATTGTATGAATCTGAGAAAAAAAAGATCAAGTTGCTTAAGTAAATGGTAACAATGCAAAAGGATCATGTTTCTTTGTGGTATTTCAATTAGGGCTGTAATAGAATCAAGCAGCTTGGTACTCGAGTTGAACTCGGCTTAAACCATGTCGTTCAAACTTGTTTGTTTATGTATCAATTCAAGTCCAAACATGATTTCTAGCTTGAAAATATTAACGAACTAATTACGATCTTCACGTTGTTCGGCTCCATATGTTCAGGAACATATAACCAAGTAAATTTCATAAAAATATGCTTGGAGTTTTCTTTCTTAATTCCACTTCTTTCATTCCCTGTATATTGCTTATTTTATAAAATAGCAAGTATATAACTCTCTTGTCTCTTGAATACAACATGATTAAAATTGAAAAAATATATAATTAGGAAGATTTGTTGTTATTGTTATCCAAACTTTCAAACTTTTTAAAAATTGAAAATGATTAAAAACTTATAATACAACAAAATTTTATTACATATTTTACAAGGTTATGTGAAGAGTCAAACTATTTTTCATATTATTTTAAAATAAATAGATACAAAAAGTTTTTAAGTTATACATATAATCATGTATTATACAAGTATATTATGAATACTTACTAACTAAGGTACTCAGTTTTAATCATTAATAAAATATCTTATCGTTATTTCAAATACACTTCCTAATACTAGTTTGAGATAAGTTTTTAAAGTAAAATAGTACATGTGTCCGATAAATCAGTAAATTTTGATCATTAATCCAATTTTTCATGGTGATACACCTTTCTAGCAAGAGTGGTTTTGCCTATACCTCCCATGCCGACAATCGAAGCCACACTTATTTTGGGCTCTGTTTCACCCTCATTCGGCAAATATTTAACCAGCACCTGAACATCATTAGGCAGTTCAACCACATCCTCCTCAGCCACAAAGGAGTAAGTGTGCCTTAATTGTTGCAGCCTGGATGGAGCACTCGACTCTCCTTCCTCCATTCTGGCCATTGCTTGCCCATACTCGCCAAAATTTTTGGTGAGATTTGAGATCCTAATTCTGAGACTTTGAATCTCCACACACAAATTATGACGGGCATAACCTTCGGTGGCGATACAAGCAATCCTCTTTAGAGTACTTGTAAAGCCTCTGTTGCTTGAAATCGAAACCCTCAAAGCATAATCTTCAACCAAATCACTTGCTTCATAAGCGACCTCTTTAAATTGTGGAACCCACTGTTGTATAGGGTCCCTTGCAGTCTGTTTTGTATCTGCATATCTTAAGAACATTTGTATCCGTTTGAGATCATCATGGAGGAGTCTGACTTGCTCGCTAACGCCTCGTAGAAAGTTTCCTTCTTCAATAAGCAATTTACCTATATTTTCTACTGCAGAGGATAGGATTGAGGATAGGATTGCTTCTGCCATTTCGGATGAGATTGATATATATTTTCTGTAAAGGATGGAATTCACTGGCAAAGGAAGATGGTTTTACTTTTACATAGCAAGGGGAGCAATTTATCTGGCTCTGGATGTTTGAAAACTTTGTATGCTATTGAATTTTTCCATGGACAAGGTCTTTTGAATTTTCTAGGAGCTGGCTAGCTCGTTCCGTCCTCACAACACAGTTATAGAGAGACAACTTTTGCTTTTCTTTTTCCCCTCTACAAGAAGGGAACAAACAAAAGAAAAATATTCTTTGGCTTTGCGTATAAACATCATCTCGCATTATTGTTAGTCCAATGCAAAAAAAAGGTCAATTTAAAACTAAATCTACAATCAATTCTAGCTCTTTGTATATCTTAAAAATTGTAAAATATTTAACTTTAAAGTTTAATGATAGTAGATAAAAATTACCAGAACAGTATTGTCGTGAAATATTATTGTCGTGAAATATATCAAATAAAGAGAAAGAAAAGAATTAGAAAATAAAAAATAAGGTCATTTTCTCATCCTATTTATACTTTACTTGCACAGTCGTTGTGTTCGGTAAAGTTACTTATGATACATAAAGACCCTAATAGTTTTCCTTATTAGTCCTCCTAAATCAGGTCTTGGATTTTACTCCATCATCTGAACCCGAATCCAGCTGTTGTTAGATACATACTCCCCAGCTCGAGTCCCTTGCCAAGTCCAAGTTTTCTAGAAAGGATAGTTCATGTTCGACTAAAATTTAAAGGTTCATTTGATTGTAATTTTTCTTCAAAAATTTTTTATATTTTTCAATCACTTTTTTATCTCACATACATCATCAAATCACTAAAGTGCATTTTTCTATATGAACTCTAAAAAATAACAATCCAAACGAGCTCATTCAACTGAAAAACACTCAGTCGATGACTTGCTCCATAGCCGTCAGATTTAATTTCTGTATGGATTCTTGGGGCACTCACAAAAATAATTTGATCCTTGTACAAAATTTTGGGTTATTATTTATTGTTTAGTCATTAATGTCCAATGCGTTCTCTTTTTGGCAACGTGAATTAAGGCCACTTGACTTTCATATACTTGTCATTAGGCTTTGGTCATTGATTTTTTTTATCATTTCAAATTGATAATCAAACTACCATAACATTGCCCCTATTTTGTCTAATTTAATCCATTGGTAAATGGTTTTGTCAATCGATGGTCTTATATTTAAGTAAATAAGTAAAGGATATTTCTTTTACTTACGGTTACCTTAATAGTTTCATAACATCATTAAATTAATTTTGTACTTAAGGCTTATTTTTCAGCTAAATAAATTTTTCATATTTGTAAGCTAAAATAATTAACTGAAAAAATGATCCCTGGCACAAATAATTTTCCTTCCCCGCAACTTTTCTTTGCAACTTTTTCCTTTTGACAGGCTGTTGGAAAAAAGTTGCAACTGATAAGCGTGATTCCATGACATTTGTAAGAAGTTTTTTTGGAGTTTTAGCGGTGAAGTACTGGTGGTCCTTGAGCCTTCCTGTGTAGAAACAATAGAAATGGTAAACAAAATCTTTAAGCAGGGAATAGTAAAAGTAGAAATAGAGTACCTGCTAATTTCAGGTGAAGGTACATGACTAATTTTATCATAATCTGGATATTGTTCATCATTCGTTATTGGAACTCTAATTGTGACTTGGGGCATATTCACAAGTTATAGTTGTTCTAGGGTAGTTGTCAATCTCAATCCATCTGAAATCATTTCCAAAATTTTACAATTGTGAAGATGTAAACTTGAAAGCTTAGGTATGTCCCCTTCATCCACCTTCCACTTCTTTAACTTAGGCAAACATGATGTTTAAGCTGAAGAAATCCCATTGAGTGCCAAAACATTTCTTGGACTAAAAAAGATTTTGTACATAATTATAGTTCTCGCAAGTTGGGAAGCTTTTCCAGTGTTTCTGTTGGTCCTCCTCAATAATGGTGTGGAACAGCTCTAATTAAGCAAGGCCTACAGGGCTAGTGGACATGTGGGGCTGGTAATCCAGTAAATGCTTGCATAAAGCACCGTAATATTCCAACCAAACAACACCCCTTCAAGAACAGCCAAACCCTTGTTGTTATTCAAGCCGTTGGAGTCGGTCCCAAAATTGTAATTCCAAATTTCGAGCGAGGCGATGCACATGCAGTTTATGTTTGAAATCGATACGTGTTTGTCTTTATATCATGTGTGTGTGCCTGTTTTAGTGTGTTTGATGTGCTTTTGATTGCTACAAGAGTATTATTAATGCTAGTTTTGTCGAGATTTTGTGTCTATTAAGGATTGAATGAAAAACTTGTGCTTATTTCATTTTACTCACAAAAGCTGCGTTTTTGCAAGGATTAATGATGGAGCAGTGGTTTGGAGTGAATTTCATATTTATTGGATAGTTCAAGGATGATTTAGTGTGCTCGAGAAGTCACAAGTAAGGACGAGAAAAGCTTCCGTGACAAGTGGAAAAGAAGAAACATTGAAACTGGAAGACCCTTGGATCTAGCCTTGTATCCTCACTTGACAGAAGATGATCCAAGCAGAGGATCCAAGGCACAAAGATACGAAGAAGTGCCCCCAGGGTGATCCAGCCAAATGTGGATTGTAGTAGAGCAAAATAGGAGAAGCAAATCCAACGCTGGATCCTGGATAAGCAGGCATGGATCCAACACCAAATTGAAAACAGAATCAAACTTGAAAAACAGAACACTGGATCCCACCCTATTTGGACCAGATTTGACAATGGATCCTGCAGCGGATCTATATGGTAGTTTGGAGCAGTTAGGATTTCATGTCAATTTTTTTCTATCTTTTTTACCACCCTATAAATAGTAACTTACGGGGGTGGTGCTATAGCTTTTGGAGGCACACTTTGACGACACAAAATTGGCTAGTTTTTTCCAAGAAAAACATCTAGAGAAGTTAAGGTTTTCACCACAACTTTTGTAGTTGCTTAGTGGTGAGGTATTCTTGTAACTGTTGCATGTGAAGATACAATTGCAAAAGAAGCTTGAGGAGCTTTATTTCTACTATTGGAATAAAGATTTCTTCAACCTTAACTCTAAAAGTTTTCACTACAACTTTTGTATTTGCTTAGCGGTGAGGTATTCTTGTAATTTTTGCATTTGAAGACAAGATTGCAAGAGGAGCTTGAGGAGCTTTATTTCTACTATTGGAATAAAGATTTATTTCAAACTTAACTCGTACTTTTATTACTAATTTTTATCATGATTTGTTTCAAGAGAAAAATGTGCTTTCATCCTAATCCATTATAAGTACCTAAGTTTGTTTTGTCTTAGGATTGAGATGAACTTATTTGATTTTTGACCGTGGATTGATTGTGGTTGATTGTTACTATATCATGTACTTGCTAGTTTATGTATTCCATGTTTTTTATGTTTGTAGTTGTTTGATCACCATTACAAACCATCTATCCTATTGTTTGTGTAGTTAGAGTTGGCTAACAATACTAGATCAAAATTGTTGAGCTCTAAATTGTAGATTCATGAAAGTAGAGATGCATTTAGGTGGATTTAACTTGTGTAATTTCATTATCTTCATAAACTTATGCTTAATTGTTCAACCACGAAAGTAGGTGAAGACTAGGTATATGTATACTTGTCATTAGTGAAAGCGATATTCAAATGTCTTAGGAAATTATATTCTTGGCAAGACGAGTAATAATTTGAATCAACCAAATCACATC
The DNA here is from genome assembly GCF_003713205.1 of Coffea eugenioides. Lineage (NCBI taxonomy): Eukaryota > Viridiplantae > Streptophyta > Magnoliopsida > Gentianales > Rubiaceae > Coffea > Coffea eugenioides. The sequence continues at coordinate 27,748,394 of NC_040045.1, read as the reverse complement.
CTATTTATGAGCATTTAAGTGAGTAAAAAACCTGGAACTATCTTCTTATTGTTTCTCACTTGTCATATCATTAGTTATAGCTTTTACTAGTTCATTGTTGTAGTTGCACTTTACTTTAATTTGAGATTATTTAGGCAATAGACTAAGTGATAAGCCTTAGTAATTGTTATTGTTACTTGTGGATCGACCATAATTTACACTATACTGATTTAATGACCTATATACTTGCAGTTGGGGATAATTGAAAATTTTAATTTGAACATATAGTCCATGTCATATTTATAGTTGGCGATTTGTTTGAGATCCTCAAGATTGTGATACACGATTCCTCTGAAAGACCTGAGATTCATCAATTTGGTTAAATCTCCAGGGTTGTAAGACCGGTTATTGAATGAGTTGAGTATCTCCAACAGCTTGCCCAACCCATTTAACCACATCTTAGGGTATTTTCCAAAACATTATCAGTTAAACCAAGAGAGGAGGGTATTTTGCCAAAACATTATTAGTTAAACCAAGAGAGGAGGGCGAAGGGGAGGATGGTGGCGGATGTAGAAAGTGTTATTGGTAGGAGAGAGAGAGAGAGAGAAGCTTTAAATTAAAAAAAGGTGTAGAAAGATTTAAATAAAAAAAAAAAAGAGAGAGAGAGAGAGAGAAGTTGCTAGAAAGATTTAAATAAAAAAAAAAAAGAGAAAAGATTTGAGTTCAAAGAAAAATTCTAACTGCATAGGAAGTTTAAAGAAATAAACAAAATTTAAGCAAAATGAAAAACAAGGAACGAAAGTCATTTGTTGATACAGGAAAGAAGCACAAAAAAACAAAAAACAAACTGATTTGATTTGATTTGTCTACATGCATGTAGTTGTTTATTGTCCTTTATTGAAAAGTATTGATAGATTTCAAATTCAATACGAGTAAAAGCTGTGAATTGCAGAAAAAGGGATGGAGGAATCCAGAAACTTGCATTGGGTTGTGGTCGAATTGCTCTTTTTTGGGAGAATGATGGATCTTATTAGGAAAAGTTTAGATTGGTTATGGTAATGTTTCTTAAAATACTAGAGAACAATGTGGCGGTGTCTAAATCATGGAAATTCAATGTTCGAACACAATTAGTTTTCCGTTTGGCCAACCCAACGATGTTTCTTAGCTTGGTATTGTACTTATTTAGATGATCATCTCATTTTCAATTAAGGTTAATAAAAAAGTTAAGGGAAAGTTTCCTTATTAATTTAACCCTCTCTTCTTAAGAACACAAGAACATAGATGGCCTCCTCCAACTGCATTGGTGAATCTTGCACTGAATCTAGCTCTATGCCAACAGCTTTGAGCACAAGAAAAGTTTGAGCAGCTAAACAAAGTGAGACTAACCAAACCAAAAGCTAAAAATAGTCACACATTATCTCCTTGTTGGGTCAAACACTAAAAGTGAAGGATCATATAACAGATTGGTATCTTCCCTAATAGCTAAGTAAAGATGCTCGCAATACATACAAATGCCAGCTACACAAGAAGATCTAACCAACTTGCAATCTTGTTGGCCCTTGTCATGCTGGTTTCAGATCATTTGGAGTCACATAACAGCTGCTATGTGCAAAGAAACTTATGACACAGAAACTGCAACATGCAAATGAAAGATGGTGCAAGACTTTAGGCAAGAGTTTTCATTACAGAAAATTGGTAATAGAGGCAAGTATTGTTTTCTTAAGATAAAATTGCAATACACCGAGCTTTAACAATATAGGAAACAAACTCATCAGTCATTCATCATAAGATTAATTTGTATGTATAATAAGCTTTATTAAGAATACAATACTCTGCCTTTGTACCTTCTTTGGGACAATTAGCAGAGAAAATTTTCATATAAATGCTAGTAATTGTACAGACTAACATAGTGCCAGCTTTTACACAAAAAAAAAAAAAAAAAAAAAACCACAAAAATGAACAAACTTTAATATCAGAAGAGTGGACGAAGATCACATATTTGTGAATCAAAAGACATCACAGATTGAATTTTGAAACCAGAATTCTATAATTCCACTTCAAATCACATTAAATTTAGAAAAAAAAATGTGAAAACACTACTGTAAGCATCCATGTTACAAATCAATTACTCCAAGTTTTTCAAATAATATCCCTCTATGCATTAAAATTTCCATATAAATTAAAAATTGCGGGAAAAAGAAAAGAGATTAAGTAAGTTTAATTACCTCACATTTGAATCGGATGAGATCAGGGAAAGCCAGGAGATTCAGTGTAGAATTTTCTTAAGGCAAGACCCGGGGCTTGGTCAAACAGGATTGCTTGGACAAACAGTTTCTACTTGATAACCTATTATTCCGCCAACCAATCTGCACAATGACACGAAAATGAAGAGAAATAACCACAAAATTGAGCTCAATCTACTATTACAAATTTCCTTCAAAAAGTTGATACAAAAAAATGAAAACTCTAAGAAAGACGAGAAAAAGATCAAGAAGAAGGACAATAAATAAATAGCCATAAAATTGAGCTAAATCTCCTATTAAATCTTACAAAATTTCTTCACCTTTTGGAAGTGGATCTATTTTTTCATGAAACAGGGGAATGACAACAAAAGTGTGTTGTCATAGCCAAAAAATTCATGTTATGAGTTATGACAACATTTTAGTGATTTTTCTTGTAACAAAAATACGTGTTTTTATTAATGACAATAACACAAGTTCTCACCAAAAAATTAACATTATGGGGTAATAAGCACTATTGTCATTAAATTTAATTTATTTATGACAAAATTAGATGTTGTCACGAGGTGTTGTCATTTAAATTTGATATATATCAGATAGTATTTAAGGCAAAAGCAGCTAAACAGCGAAACAAATCTGACTCCACGGCAAATATATGGATTGCATAGTTTGTAAGTTAAATATAAAAAGGAAACAAGATGATAAACTAATATAAACAAGACAAGCAAATCAAACAAATGTAAAGTCTGCCAACTAAACTTATAAATTTATAACCAATAAAAAAATTGCCTTGCATCTTTCCCTATTTAACTTGTATATTTCATTCTATTCAATAGTAATTCTCTGGCATCTTATATCTAACAATCCTTTAAATATATATATATATATATAAATGGTTCTGTCCAATTAGTAAAAAAATAATAATCTTAAAATTTCTCTATAAATATGTACGGTAAATTCATTCATTTTTAAGAAAAAATTGCTAACATTACTGCCAAAAAAAAATTACTAAACAAAAACAAAAAATATCTCAAAAAAAATTTTCCACCGACATTTTGTCCTCCCAATCCTCCACAGGCACCACTTGCAGGGAAACAATTTTGGGTAACTGAGAATGGAATCAAAGTGCATCATCCCTAAACAAACTTGCCATGTCATTTTGTACTACGAATTAAAGTAAATAGTCTTGATTGACTTAACACAAGCTCTAATTGTTGGTTTTGACATCAATAAGACTTGGAAGGCAACATGTAAGGCTGCAAACTAATCGAGTCGCTTGCAAGTCAAAGTTTGACTTGAGCTCGATAGAGCTCGAGTTAGTCAAATTGAACTCGAGTTCAAAATATTAAACGCGAGCTTAGTATATATATATATATATTTTTTTTTATTTTTTATTTTAATAGTAAAATTACATATATATTTCTAATATTTTATTATTTATTACAAAAAATATTTTTTATTTATTTTTAAAAAATAAATAATTATTTTTTTATTTTTTCGATCTCAAGCTTTAAATTGACAGCTCGTCGATCTTGAACTTGAATTCAAGCTTGATAAAATTAAGTCAAGACTCGACTCGATTAGAATAAAACTCGACTCGACTCGACTCTTTGTAGCCCTAACAACATGATGCTTCTTCGTCACCGAACGCTAAACAAAATTTAGGTTTAATCCAAGATATTTGATTAAATAGGGATGGTGATTTTAAAAAATTACATGGGAAGCACAAATAGTTTAAAGAGTTATTAGGCATTTTTTACGCCATGCAACATTTTTGGTTGATGAGTACATTATATGACGGTAACACATACTAATCCATTAAATTTAATTTATGAGAGATTATGTCAACCCATTTCCAAACACGAAGAAATAAGCAAAATATTTTGACTTCACCTTACAATATGGAAGGCAATGCTTTCAAATATAAACTTACTTCCTCATCACCAAATTCCTTAAACAGTAATGGAACAAGAATTCCATTAGATGATGTCTTAGATAAACAAAAATAAATATTTAGAAGATAAAACTATGATCCCGTTTCTTCTGAAGAGGAAAAAAATTTAAAAAAAAAAAACACAATAGTCATTAAAAAGACAAAAGAAAATATTGAATGATGTTGGTGAAGCCTATCAAAATTGATATTGGAACTAGATGCTAAGAAAAAGGGAATTTCAAGAACCGTAAATTGAAAATTAAAAGAGAAAAATTGGAGGAAAAAGTACAAGGAGAAAAAGAGTACCTGTGGATTTTAACTGAAGGCACGTGGCTTATTTTATCATAATCTTCTCCTTGTTGACCATTCACCCTCCTAATTCTATTGTTGAATTCTTCAGGCATTTGCACAAGAGTTACCTCTTTTAGGGTAGTTAAACATCTCAGCCCATCTGGAATCATTTCCAATTCTCTACACCGCTCAATCCATAAACTTGAGAGGTTAGGCATGGCCCCTACTTCCACCATCCACTGCTTTAAGTTACCCAAACTATCAAGCCTGAGATGTTTTAGTTCGGGAAATCCCCCTGAATGGCAGATCATTGCTTGGCCCAGAAAAGAATATGTCCCAAGTTCCAGCAGTCTTAAGTTAGGAAGCTCCTCGAGCGTTCCTATTGAGTCTTCCTCAATTTTAGTACACTGCAGCCTTAATTCAGTAAGGCCTGCAGGATCAGGAGACATACGGGATTGGTAATCCGGTAACTTTTTGCAGAAACTATTCACGATCTCTAATTCATGAATATTCCTACTAAACAACACCCTTGAAAGAATATCCAAACTACCGTTGCTGTCATTGGAATTGTTGGAGTTGGTCCGGCCAAAATCACAACTATTGATTGTAAGTGAGCTAATACGTATGCAATCCAAGTTTGATATATGATTGATGATGTGTTCCAAGTCCTCAAAGTTTTTATACACTGTTGCTTTGAAAGCTCTGAGATTCGACAATTTGCATACTTCTTCAGGATTGCAAATTCCGTTGCTAAATGATTCAAGTATCTCCAGCTGCTTGCTCAACCGCAGCTTAGGCTGAGAGTACCACCACCAGTCCGAAAGATAAAGATATCTCAAACATCCCAATTTCCATAGCACGTTCGGTATTCTACAACGATAACTACCAGATAAATCGAGAGTTTCCAAATACTTTAAATTGCCCAAGGAATATGGCAAGTTTATTCTGTGACCTCTCAATCTCAAACATCTCAAATGGATAAGCTTAACGACATATCTCAGAGGTGATTTGAGATAACAACTTTGGGAGGCCATATCAAAGGATAAAATTGTCAAAACTCTGAGCATCTTCAAATTCTTGACTTGGGACATTATTCTCACCCCTGGATTAGAATAGGTCCCTTTGCCTACCAATGAATCACACATGAATGAGCGAAGATGCTTAGTTTGTTCTTTTGGCGGAAAGTTGTATTCAGAGATATCTTCTGGAAGCAAATGAAGGACTAAACCATACTGTGCTTCAAATGCAAGGGGAGAATCTCGTGAAGTAGTTCGATCGACCAGCTTATACAAATTCTCCTCTTTTGCCTTGACTAAGCATAGATCTCTCATAAGATCATGAAGTCGACATGACTCCAACCTTGTTACTGCATGCTTCCCCTCCTCATGTACTTTAATCTCAACCATGCATCTGTGTGCTAAATCTTCCAAGTAACGCTCGGCAACCTCCATCATTGTTTCTTGCTCCCTCCTATCATTCTCAAATATCATACCTTCTCCTATCCACATCTGATATAAACTCTCTACTCCAATGTCAAAATCTTCCCTGAGTTTACCCAAGTAAAGGAAACATGGTTTTAGTTGCCAAGGGAGGTTGTAGTAACTGTAAGCTAAAACCTTTGGCACCTCTCCTTCTTTTCCAATTTTTTCTCCCTTATCCAAATAGGATTTGATATTCTCATGCACTTCATCCCACTCGCTGAGGGTTGTTTTAGTTCTAAGAATTCCACCCAGAACCACCACGGCCAACGGAAGATTCCCACAGTATTTCAACATTTTCTTCCCTACCTTTTCCAAACCTGTGTAGCATTAAACAAATATCAACTATGACGCATCTATCATTCATAAGCATCATGTTATCATTCAACAACTATACGAAAAACTTGATAGTCTGTTAACTGATAAGTCTCCTAATCCAAAGATTTGAGACCTATCAATAGTCTTAGAAAAAGGCTATCCTAAGCATGGTTCAAAGACTCGTCCAAGTCCTGGCTGGAATGGGTCCCAACTCAGACAAGTCGGGGCTCTTCAGTCTGAGATGGGTCCGCAATTCATAAGAGACGCATGAACTGCCAGTGACTCGTTCAGACTCGGTCCACTAGGACTGAGTCGACTCGGAGACTGAAAAAATTGCCACAACCATCGAATCATCCTGCTTCAACTCGGATCCCAGGACACAACAAGCTTTTTGTTATTCTAAAATCCATGAAGAGGCAACGATAAGCAGAAAACAACACGTCAAGAGCATTGAAAATCCATGGACACTAATTAAGAAAATGCAATAACAGATATATGAAGAAAAAAAGGCATGAGAGAGGTAAATAAAGAAACCGTGGAGAGGAAAGTTGAGAGGAAAAAGAAACCAAGGAAGTTTGGACTTGGGGAAGAAGGAATTGGGTTATGGCTGTGGTGGAGCATGAAACCCAGAAGAATGGGTCAGAAGTCGGGGAGCAAGACCCATTGAAACTTTGACTTTGACAGATCTATCCTTTATTGCCTGTAAGTGGTCATAGTTAGTGTGATTATTAAACATACCCCGTTCTTTTTGGTAAGAAGTTCTAAAGCTTCTTACTATTAATTCCATGTTTCCTATTAATTTAGTCATTTCACTTTGAAATCCAAAACTTCTTAAGGCCTTGTATGGATTGTTTGTAGAAAAATTACCGTAGCAATTTAATATATGTAAGGTAAAAAAATGATTGAAAAATGTGTTCACAAAAAACGTAACAAATTTTCAACCAAACCAGGCCTAAATATTGTGGTCTGATCTTTAAATGTTTAAAATTCCTTATGAGCTCTTCTGACAATTTTGGATGGACATACATATAAATATGTAGCACGCTAAAAATATATTTACGCAATATTTACTGTGATTTGCAACACATAATGGTTAGTGAAACATCAATTTAAAATCTTATAGTTAGCAATAAGGGTGAAAAATAGAAAAATGCAGAAACACATAATCTTTACTTCTTATTTTTTAAAACTAATAAAAATATACACGTATCTTATCGCAAATTTAAAACATTCATTAGTTTAGAAAGAATAGAGAATGAATTTTAAGAAGAATTACATATTTGTCTAATCTTAAATATGCGTCTCATTGACAGAGTCACGATTCTATTATATAAATATTACATATTCCATTGCAGTATTTCAATATATATATATGAATAAAGGGGAAAAATTTTACCTTCACCACTTCTCCCCCTCAGTGATTTCTTGCGTAGCAATTCCCAACTTTCATCATTGGTCAAAAGACGCAGTTGATGGTGATAACCATTTGGATCAACATGTTCCGCAACGTCTCTATTACGAGTTGTGAGCACAATTTTGGATCCATGCTCCGAAACTGGGATTGCGTCTTTTAAGCAATCCCAAGCTTCTGTTGACCAAAAGTCATCGAGGACTATCAAACATCTCCTATCTTTAGCTTGCAAGTGCTGTTGAAGCTGCCTTGCTAGATTATCTTTTTCGCTCATCATAATCTCATTGCTCTGTTCAGGTATAAGCTTGAGTAGAATGCGTTGGAAGAGATCTTTTGGCTGCCATTGTTGTGACACACAAACCCAAGCACGACCTCCAAAATATTGCTCTACTCTTTTAAGGTGATATACCTTTCTAGCAAGAGTCGTTTTGCCTATACCACCCATGCCGTAAATCGAAGCCACGCTTATTTTGCGCTCTGCCACCTCATTCAGCAAATATTTAACCAGCTGCTCAACATCATCAGGCAGTTCAACCACATCCTCGTCGGCCACAAAGGAGTAAGTGTGCCTTAATTGTTGCTGCCTGGACGTATCACTCGACTCTCCTTCCTCCGTTCTGGTCATTACATGCCCATACTCGCCAAAATTTTTGGTGAGATTAGAGATCCTAGTTCTGAGACTTTGAATCTTTACGCCCAAATCGTGACGGGTATAACCCTTTGTGGCGATGCAAGGAATCCTCTTTAGAGTACTTGTAAAGCCTCCGTTGCTTGAAATTGAAAGCCTCAAAGCATAATCTTCAACCAGATCACTTGCATCATAAGCGACAGTTCTAAACTCCGGAATCCACTGTTGTACACCGTCCCTTGCAGTCTGTTTCGTATCTGCATATCTTAAGAACCTTTGTATCCCTTTGAGATCGTCATGAAGGAGTCTGACTTGCTCGCTAACGCCTTGTAGAAACTTTCCTTCTTCAATTAGCAATTCACCTATATTACGCACTGCAGAGGATAGGATGGATTCTGCCATTTTGGATGAGATTGATGTATATTTTCGTAAAGAATGGAATTCACTAGCACAAAATGATGGTTTTACTCTTACATAGCAAGAAGAGCAATTTATCTGACTCAGATATTGACAAATGTTAGTAGACTTTCACATCTTGGGCTCTGGAGTCTGAAAACCTTTGTGGGAATGCTATTGAATTTCTCCGCAACGGATATTCTGTCCCACATCCTGTGCCACTCTCTGTCCCACTTTTTATTATATTACTATTTCTCCTTCATAAACATCATGTTTTAATTCTTTTTTGTTTCCTTAAGATCCAATAACTATTAATTGAGTAATACACAAAATTTAACAAACTCAAAAAAATCAAAATGCATAAAAAATGAGATTTTTTATGAATTTTCTGCTGTATTTTTTAATTTTCTATTATATTTTACTTTTTTGAGGTTGTTGTATTTATTTTTTACTTAATTAATAGTTATTGGATCTTAAGGAAATAAAAAAGAATTAAAACATGATGTTTATGAAAGAGAAATAGCAATATAATAAAAAATGGGACAGAGAGTGGCACAGAGTGTGGGACAGAAGATCCGTTGCGGAATTTCTCCACGTCCTTTCCTTTTCAAATGTCCACGACGTGCATTATTATTGTTCGGCTCCACATGGTGCTGCCCAGCTCGTTCCCTTAATAGTGACATGATCTTATCCCTTTTTTTTTTTTTGGGAATAACGTTTTAAGGTGACACACCGAACATAATACAATTTCAAGGGCGAAGCTAAAGTTTCTCTTGAGGAGTCATGATTATGACAAAAAAGAGAATTTATTTTACTCTCAAATTTGAATGTGATGATACAGTATAGATTTTGTCAGTTGTAATTTCGGATTTGATACTAATTGGATTCAGGCCACATCTTGCCGAGCCAACTGAGATGGCAGTTTTGGGCTGTATTATCCCCCAGCAGCAACCAAGTTTGCAGCCATGGGGATGCTTTTCTTTTTTGCCCGACTTTTATAGATAAATTTGATCCTTGCTTTTCATTGTCAAAATTCATTTTTTTCCTATTTTGTTAGTTTCAGTGTAGCTAAATGTGTTCTTCTGAACTTTTAATACAAATTTAACCTCATTTTTAAATATGATTGGGGCATGTAATGATCCTTTCGATATTACTCTAATGACTAAAAGAAGTTCTTGATTATTTTTTTTTATTTTCTGAACATTTAATGCATTTGTTTTTCAGTTTTTTTTCTCTTCTTATTTTATGACTGACGACATGGCAAATTTGTAGGAGATTATTAGCCAGCAGCGCCAGTAAACTTGAATGGCAGCCATACATAATCCTACAGTGGAAGAGAGCTTCTTGCTGATTTTCCTCCCAGTTTCGTATCATTTCTAAAGAACTCTTGCCCTGCACTTGCAAAAAAGCAATCCTCCTATACATCAGAATAGTTTTGGCCACTTCATCATTGGATTATAGTCGATTTTGATTTAATTATGTTTATATCTTGATAAAAAGATAAGTGTAACAATGATTAACTTGAAGGTTGAAAATTCTTTGGCGTACAAATCTGTAATTGATGACATGTAGCTCAACTTTGCCTTTGGTTCCAACAAATTGACTAATTATTCAGAATATTGCAAAAAAAAAAAAATCGGACATTTATTGCTCTGACAAAGTGCGGTATTAAACTATCGTCAGTTCGACAACAAAAGAAAACTTTTTTTAAAAAAAAAAACAGTGCTGGCAGCCAGTCAAAATTTGACACAGCCCGGCAGCAGCTTCTGATGTGCATGGATGTATAGTGCCGGCCACTACAAAAAATGTTTGTAGGCTTTCCGCTCGTCCTTTTTTCCGCTCTAGCAGCTCAACAAAGATGCTCTATATCAAGTTGCTTTCCTATCTTACGAGAAACACTTGCAACCATTCCATGCGTAAGTGGCTAAGAACTAGTCTTTGGATTACTCCAAATGAAACAAAATCAGAGACTAATCTGATAAGAACATGTGCTGGGCTATACAATATGATGGTCCTAACTGAACTTTTTCTGTCGAATTATATGAACCAATGCCTCGAGGTGTAAAACATCTCAGTGCATGTTGACGAAGACTTTCAGCTCTCTGCATCACTCGGGTTCACAATTAAAAGATCAGCTTAGCTATGCTAATTGTTACCTACACAGATGGCTTTTGATGCAATTGATGCTTTTGTTGTTTTCTTTTCAATATTTGCTTAGAGATGTGGTTGTGCTGATATATTGAGTTTGTGTATTTGAATAAAATTTACTATCAAATCATGTCAAAAAAAAAAAAATACAATAATTGCACAAAAATCTCAACGGTACCTGTCTCAAATCCCAAAGAAACATGGGTGGCTTAGGAAGTTTTAAGTCCCATGATACAATTTTTGCATGACTACATGTGTAAGTAGTACTTGCACAAGAAATTTATATCCTGACAAATATTCGGGTTCATAAAATTTTCCTCCCGGGAGGTGCCTGTTAGCCTGAGAACTTTCTAATCCGCCTTCAATGGAAATGAAAGAAAATGTACATTATACCCCTCACATGATGGTTGACAAAAACAAAAAAGAAAGGTGATATTGACCGATTTATCTCAGAATACAAAGAGTAAAGGAAAGAAAGCACTAAACGCCCCGTATACGACATTGAGAAGTGAGAGGGAAGGCATTTTGCAATCCATGGTAGACATGGTCAATCAGCGTATGCTGGAAAATTTGCCCCTACGGTAACGCATTCAATAACCATTCCAGAAACTTGCACATATGAAACTTTTTTCTGCTGCATTAGGTGAGTTATTTATCACAAAGTTAGATGGAAAATAAGGGAAAACAAGGAAAAGGGAGTGCAGGATTTGAAGTCTGAAAGAAACTGTAGTACTTAAAGAGTGATATGGAAGTACCTTGCGTCAGAGAGGCCTCAAAAGCCTGTTCAAGTTGGTGCTCAAATCCTTGTCTTCGCCTGTCTGAGGCCCCTATTCCCACTTCCGAGTTTACTAGAACTGCCACCACCCCCAAGCAAGATTTCTTTTCTGCAATTTGTTCCTCAATCCGACCAGACACCTCGTTTACTAATCACGAATCTCTCCCTCCATTGAGAGAATTGTATTCCAACCTTAAAAATTCCTTCCCACAACACTCAAATACAGATTAGGTTGACCAAATTAGACTTTTTTTTTTTTTGGCTTTTTGATCAAATACAGATTCCTTCCCACAACCTTAAAAAGCCATCTCCTGACTTTTTTTTTTGGCTTTTTGCAGCTGCTGTCGGGATGACAGTGCTATTTTTTTTTAAAAGAAAATTTTTGCTTTTGCTGCCGGACTGACACAACTCGATAACAATAGTTTAATACCACACCATTGTGAGAGTCATAAATGTCCGATTTTGCTTTTTTTTGGCAATATTCTGAGTAATTAGCCCAAAAAATTTCCTTAACTTATGGTTCTTTTATTTGCATGCAACGAAGATGCTTATTCCTATCTATTCTTAATGTATGAACTTTATGCATGTAGTATTGAGGCTATTGTTTGTGATTATAGAAATCAATGCTTTTGTAAGAAAGCCATTTATGTTCTTTGTTCTCTGTTTTACAGATGGTTAGCTGAGATGGAAGCAAATATCATTCTACTGAAAGCCATTTTTTTACATTTTCTTCTCTGTTATACAAATGTTCCTTTTCTTTCGTGTAAAAAAATAAATATTCTAGGTAGGAGGTGATAATCCGTCGAAGTTGGTATCTTCATTGTAAATGTGTATGAATTTTATTCTTTTTAAATGGAATCTTGATAAATTTAAGGATATTATGTAACATTCATAGAAGCAATTAGTATAGGATCTTTTAATTTTCATTGGAGAGATGCTACTGCTAGAAAGGAATAATTTATGCACTTAATTTTTTCCACATCTTGCCAGTAAACGTATGAATAATTCCCATGGCATGCTATGTTTACCACTTGAAATGTCAATGATGCAAGCAATCCACAAAAGTTTCTTAGTTATACCACAAAATCATTGAACTTAATAAAATTTTCTACAAGAATCTCTAATATCAGATTTCTTTTTAGCTCTAGTCTAAAAACTGTTGTTTAAAAAATTTTTAAACATAAAAAGAAAAAGGAACAGCAAATAATAACAATATTTAGGCCAGTATTTCAATTAACTAAAATAAAAAATAATGTTCATATCTAATATTGTTAGGATCAACATTTGTCGGCATGAGTTGTGCTAAGCATCTTATTATATTATATACATCTACATATGAACTGTCATTACTCACCCACAATTTAAATACTCTGAATTATATTTTCTATGCAATAGGATGGGCATTAGCTGTGCTATTGGATTTTGGATGAATAATTATTTGGCCAGATGAGAATTTTGAACCTTTTCAAATGGATAATCTATTTCTAATTTATCATAAGGATTTGAATACAATTGTGCCCAAGTTTAAAAAATGAGAGTGACAATAAAATTTTCAATATTTTTTAGACAATAGATTCACAGCCAGAAAAACTCTAGTTTTGTATGCTATTGAATTTCTCCATGTGCTCTCCTTTTGAAATGTCGACGAGGTGCATTATTATTATTCGGCCCCACATGGTACTGGTCCAGCTAGTTCCGTCCCCACGCGGTGCATTATTGCGGTAATAATGCAACTTTTTCTTATAGACAGCCTGATGGAAAAGCTTGCAACTGACATGTGTGATTCCATGACATCTGTCAGAAGTCTTTTGGAGTTTCATAGCAGTGAGTCAGTGAGCTAGAGAGCGCGTAGAAACCAATAGATGCATTTCTTCCTTCCTTGGTGTTTAGAAAAGAGTAGAAGTGGGTAAAATTATCCGTTAACCCAAAAATCTGTCATATCTGATTCAATCTGACTCGAAAATTAGGATATTTAATTTTTATTATTTGATCGAGTCAAAAGAGGGACGGGTATCGACTAACATGCGGGACATGTTAGGATCACATAATAAAAAATCTGCGGGTATCTGAGCTGCCCCTCATATATATATATATATATATATATTTTATACACACACTATAAAATAATAATTTAGAACAACATAAGTAATTTTATTGAACAAATTGCATTATAAATATGAGAGACTATAGTTTATTTACAAGATTCATTTGTAGAGGCCATGATCTTTTATTTTATATAAAAAAAAGTTTAATTAATGTGGAACATATATATTAAAAATTGTGCTACTTATTTCAAATTTTTATTGATTTTAAATTCTTTTATTTTTTTTCCTTTATCTTATATTCTCTTCACATGCTTGTTTCTTGGTGGGAAACCTTTTTTTAGAAAAAAATTGATTATATCTTAGATGAATGTGTAAAATATAAAATTAAATTGGTATAAATCATTTTTTTTAAAAATTAAATGATAAATGGGGCGGGACAGGTACCCTATAATCGGGTACCCGCTGATATGCTTGGGCGGGTAAGGGTCAGAAAATGGCTGACTCGCAAGGTGCAGGTCAGGTTAGCCAAATGGTGAATGGGGCAGGTACCCGACCCGCACCCAACACTAGAAAAGAGGCTTGATAGTTTGTGCTTTTTTTTTTTTGCTTTAACAAGATTTATATAATGATCGGAGTAACACACAATTAAATAATATTATAAATAAACATACAAAAATGAAAAAAAATTAGAAATTCACATATATTGACACTTTAATCTAGGATCTCTAGTAGTTGCATCTTTAATTCTAATCACTAAATCAATATCTCATGACATAGTGGTCAAGATTAGTATGTAGCTTTGCAGTGGAGGACCAAAAGGATTAAAGTAATTTATCTTGTTCCAAAATCAAATCCAAAGTTGGATGAAGTTTTATGACAACATGATATCTACTCAAAGAATATTTTGAGACAAAAACACGAGAATACAACAATAACAACTGATTAAGCAAAATGTACAACAATGCACTGCAAAATCTTTGGCGAATTCAATGCATAAAAGCGAATTGACATGATCAAAACACTACTAATTCAATTAGACAAATGGAGAATTGACAAGGAAGTAATAAAGAGTGTGTTTGGTTTACATTTTATCTACACTTTATTTGTCTATACTAATTTACTTGCATTATTAATATATTTTTCAATCACTTTTTTATTTTACATATATCACATCAAAAAAAGTGTTACAGTAATTTTTAAAAATCCATCAAGTTGCTTGAACATTAGTACTGCTGCACGTAGCCTCTCCATCGTCTTGTTTGGTATTAACGCTTAGAACAACTACTTCTTTCTTTATTTAACATGACTTCCCTTTTGTTCAAAGTTATTAGACATTGTTTGGATTGTAGCTTACTCAAGAAAATTTTTTATGTTTTCCTAACTACACTTTTAATTATTTTTCTACCTCACATGCATCATATCGATACAGCATATTTTTGTATAAAAATTTCTAAAAATGACAATCCAAATGAAACAACTTTTGATTGATTGAGATCAAATTTCACACTTTTGAGGCCCTTAAACCCAAAAGCCGCACATGATTTAATAGGTCTTTCATGCATGGCTCTATATACCATACTAATACTATATAGGAGTTGATCTTTTGAGGCCCTTAAACCCAAAAGCTTCACAACGAATTTCATGCATATGTATATTTGTCTTCGCATGAAGGTCCATAGCACACTCAAAGGAAGAAAAATAAAAATTGGGAATGTTATAAGCATCATATTACGAGACGACGGCGTGAATAAGCGGCAAGAACGGTGGGTGCAGAGATATTCATATAAGATGTGCCACCACCCAATGCAAAAATGCTACGAGTCGGCTATCTGTTCCCAAATAGTACTCATACAAGGAAAATACGAAGAAGAAAGCAAGACAAAAATCTAGAAACAAGAAGGCTCTAACGGGGTTCAATAATTCTCTATCTATATAGCTGTAGTGGAAGGGAGAAATTTTTGTGTGAATGAGATGGTGTATATATTGATTTGGTAATGTATCCAATCATAGTCCTTTATAGGCTCTAAGCTGTAGCCAATCAAAAGCATCTAATCATATTCCTTTTTAGGCTTTAAGCTGTAGCCAATCAAAAGCGATACTACACTGGCACTTAATCTCTACTATCTCTAGAAGGGACTGGAATGGTTGTCAGTTCTTTACAGTTATGATTAGGTCAAAAAAATTTATGCGGCTCAGATCACTCCTTGTAACTCGATTTTCACGTCGTGTGAGACACACAAAAATATTGTTCTAGTGTTACTTGCTGTTGTTCTATTGTTACACCTTGTACAGATAATGTTACATCGTATACAAATAGTGTTATACTTTCGGATCGGATCCAGCAAATAGTACTACTACTGCTACTAGTGCAGAGTTTTTTTAAGATTGTCCTTTCTGGCTTATCGTGCGTACTAGGGGCACGACTTGCCAGTTCGCATTTGGAACAAAGAGTACTAGGCGCGACGACTAGCTAGCAGTTTCGGGGGAAAAAAAAAATCCAGCCACGCACAATGGCCATTGAACAAGAACACCGATTTTAGACAATCATATTTGACAGATTTTCTTCATAACATCGACATTCTAAGCAATTCGCCCTTCATTTACTTCAAAACAAGTATAAATAGATATTTTAGGAAAAATATGAGCGACAACTAAAAAGGTCTTGAAAGAAAACAAAGAATAAAGTAAGAGTAAAACGACAAATTGATATGCATACAAACATGTCTAAGGGAGAACTCAAGTGAGACTTGGACAAGAGTACTATCCAATGTTTCTTCTGCCCATATTATTATGTAGTCTCATAAAATTCAAGAATAGACAACTAGACTATACCACTCTGAAACACTAATTTTGCAGTTCAATAGGGGATTGCCGGAGGGTAACTATGGTTTTGTATGGTAATTATGCTTCTTCTTCCAATGCTTGATATATAATATATATTCACGTACACAATTGTATTTATATATTAAATTGGTCTACATGAATAAAATTATACATATAATAAAGTTATATTTGCGCGTATACTAAATTATGTAAGAAGCCCAATAGCTTGTAAAATTGCTCCAGTCCACTTAGTGGCTAGGAACTAAGGATAATGTAACTGAGGATGGAATCAAAGCGCATTATTAACCATATTTGCTTTGGTCATCCGCCCAAGTGGCTCAAGGGTGGAGTTTGCCAAAATATGGTCATCCTCCATATGCAGTGCACATGCATATTGTGTAAGAATTTGTTTATATTGTGTGAGAATTTGTTTTTAGGTACAATTCTTCTGTGTTTGGGAGCTCAAAAAAAAACCTATAAAAAGCTCTTTTTTTTGTGTGTGTCTTAGAAACCAAAAGAAATTAGTATGTCTATATAAAAAGCAAAAAGAGCAATAATGCTTCAAGAGGCCCGAGAGCCTCGTTTCGTTCATTTCCATCCTCCCTTACCATCCCTTACCATTAGCATCTTCTCCTACTTTTTTCACTCGTCAAAGATCACCACAAAGTCACCACTCAACCTCCTTCATGCCTTTCCATTTTTTTCTCTCTGAAAAACGCAGATGAGTAACGTCCAACAGCCAACATTCAACGATCAAGGAAGATTACCAAAAAGGATGACCATTGTTTTGGCCTCCTCCTATGTCCTTTTTTTCTTTTCTTTTTTTTTTTCAATTTTTTTTTTCACTATCTAGACTTTATCCATTGTTATTGAATATTTCTATTTTTTGGGTTTTTTGGTTGTAGGTACTTTTAGATTCTTGCCTCCAAATCTCCAGCCTCACGGGTAAGTATATCAAGGAATTAATGTCTTCATTGTTTTATTTTTTTGTACTATACTATAACCTCTGTCCTTTTTTAATTTTGATGAATTAATTTTTTTTATTTTTAATCTTTTTTTCCTTCAGTTTGCGATAGTTCTAGATTAGTTATAGCTTTTATTTTTACTTGTAAAACGAATTTTGGATAGGATGGCTAGTAGATTGTTTACTTAAAATAGAAATTGAAGGCTCTTTGCCTAGATAATGTGTAAAATTCTGAACATTCATGAAATTTTAGTTGAAGACAAACTTGTTTTTGTGCATGAAGTTAGCAATCCTTATAGAATATGTTTTCGTTTGTTTTTGTTATGGGGAATGTTTGTTGATTTGCAGCATTGCTGAATGGAAAGAGTTGCAATGGAATTTTGATGAAGAATATTTTTTTGGAGCAACTTGTTGAACTGTTCTTTACTTTTGGTGCTTTGGGAATTCTAGATTATGACGCTTTAGGGTGTGTTTCCTGATGCTAATCCAATGGTGAATGACTCAAGAATTGAATATGTGATTTTCCGTGGAAGGTGTTTTTTTGGAGGGAATTTTGCCAATTTGGTCCTTGAACATTTTCGCTAAAACCAATTTCATCCTTGATAAATTATTTCATCAATTTAGTCCTTGGATAAGTTTTATACTTCCAATGTCGGACTTTTCACTACATTATACTCAAATGCGTGGACCTATAGGGGCATAATTGTCACATTAGTCTAATCTTCTGCAATTAATCGACGAATACCCCACCCGTGCGATTAACCTTAAAAAATAGATGTAATGGGCGAAATTGGGAGAAGAACTAGGGTTTCGATGAAATTGCAATGGAGGCCAGAATTGAACGAAGAACGTCGTGAGCTCTAACGGTGGACGATAGCGATGGTGACAGGGATGGCAACAATCAACCGAAGTCATCAATAAGATCAAGTAAACCATAATTGCAAACCTAGTTCTCTTCACCTGTATGTATTAGTTGGTTGATTTTGGTGCCACTAGTATATTGGAATGGTGAAATAATATATAATGGAAGGATTTGAGGGAGAGGGGGTTTATTTTCCAATATTGTATAGCTGTAGTGGGGCATGAACGGAGTTAGGCATGGTGAAATTTTTTGTTAAAGTACATATAGATTTCACATGAAAAAGATAAAACATTTACTTTGACTAGTATCTTGTTGGCTAGAATGAACTAATCTTGTGAGATTGGCATTGATCTATTTTGGATGACTAGAACGTGCTGGTTGTATGAACACTTTCTATTGTCTTTTTTCGGCTAGACATTTGTCGGGTGCTACCTGGTTTAGCTATGTTAAGGGAATGTCAAATTTTAAGGCGCAATTCTGCCAAATATTTTTTAGGCACCAAGCTGCCACAGCCTTTGCATATGTCCAAATTTCTCAATTTGTCCAACGATTGCATATATAACTGAGACAATTGTTACATCAAATGGTTTACAATGCCTTACAACCACACTATAACCAAACAAAATTAAGGCCAATCATAGCAACCTTGCAAGTTCATGAACAAAAGGCTAAATCGGACTACATAGTTTTTCCTAATTCATCTAAACTAAAATTTGGAGCCCCAAGTCCATGACAGCATGTCCTCTTTTGTCGTTGCCAACAAGCAACTTGCTCTTATCTTTTAGCATTTGAATTTCAGCTTTCATCATCTTGTTCTTTTCTTCCAACCTTGCAAGTTCAATCTTCATGAACTAGTTCTCTTGTTTGGGTTTTCTTAGTTCCTTCAAGAATTTTGCCATCATATTTTTTATCATCTCCAGCATTGGTGGATCAAACCACAAAAAGTACTTACAAGCCTTCAGTAACTGTAATCAATATATAATACCCCCATTAGGTGTAGAAATTAGATTGTGTATTACTGCAAAAGAACTAAATTAAAAGTTACTACTAAATAGCCATATCCGATTATACTGCCAAAACAAAAAAAATTCCCCTCACATAGTAGTTTATATGTTGTAAGAAATTCGGTTGGATATGAGTAAGCAAGTGTAGAATCTTGTAGAAGCAATCTTTGGTGATTTCAAGGGACAACTTTGCCAGCAAGAAACAACTCATTTGGACTTGAATTCCTCTATAAATAGAAGCCTTGGAGAGCATTTTTGAGAACTTTGAAGATTAGAGAAACTCCACAAAAAATGTAGTCTTCACTAGAATTTCCTTAGTTTATTAGTTAGGGTAGATTAGTATAGTTAGTGTGGTTTTTCAATCTTGTACTTATAGTTAGATTTGAATGAAGATTTGAGGAGCAAAGATGGAGAGGTTGAAACTCATGTGACAAGAGTGACTTCTCTTCTATTACTTTCTCTTTTGTATTTGATTTCTTGCTTAGCTATAATACAAGTTTGGTATTTGTTTTCATGTTTAGTTAAAGTTTATGCCTAGATTATGGATGAATTTTTTATATCTTGTTAGTGATATTTATTTGATTATTTAGTTATATTATTTTGAACAAGTTATTTATCACTTTTGCTTATTTAATCATGATTAACTGGCCATTAATTGTGATAATTTTAAGGTGTTAAGTTGCAATGAGAATTGAGATTTAACACTAGTTCAAAAAAGTGATAAACCTAGGAACTACACTCTTGAGAGTAGAGGAACACCTTTGTGACTTAAGTGACTTGTTTCATGTAATTTCATAGAAGAAATGAGCTTGTAGTTAATTTTATAACCACAAGAGTAGGTATTGTTTAATTACAAGTATAGTTGATTCACTACGAGAGTAGGTTTCGCATACATTAGGAAATTACGCCATAACTAGCCAAGATAATAGCATTCACTTAACCGGTAATTTCATTTGCAAGTATATTAAGGAATTCCATATCTCTAGAAGTTTTCTATTATTATTTTTATTACTTTTATTTTACGTTTATAGTGTAGATTTAATTTCTTACACTTATAATAGTCTAAATGATAAAGGAGTTCGAAAACCATCATTAATTGACAATCTTTCTTGTGAGTTTGACCCTTAATACACTATACTCTATGACTCGTATACTTGCAAAAAATTGCGTGTGGGTAATTACGATGTTATAAATGTAAAACTTGATTGTGGATGAGCTAATCATTATATATATACCCCTCGTTCATCAATTTCATAAAGTGATTTGATGTTAATTATATTTGGTAATTCTATGCTATATCAATGGCATTTTCCCTTTGTGATTCTGGAGGGTGTGAGAGCAAACTCCTTGTATGTAAATAGTTGACAAAATGGTACTCATTCCCAGGCTGATTGCTATATGTGCATTCTTTATTTACAAGAAGTTCTTAAGCATGCAATATAGAAGACTCCATGAAGCAAGGACTCATTCATTTGTTCCCCAGTTTAGAACCTCTTTTGCTATTATTATTTTCATGAGGAAAGGCATAGAAAAATTTTACTCCCGGTGCTTTAGCTTTAGAATTTACCTTTAGTCAGATTATGTAAACTAAGAAAGTGCACCACCCCATGGTGATTACTGATTTTTATATTGTTAGCTGAAATTTGTATCCATCCTTTCATGATTTTCCAACTTTTGATATATTTGAGTTCTCTTATGAATCATGAATATTTGGAATGTGGTCTACTTTCTGCACTAAAAGCCTAAGAATTATATTCCAGTAAATGTTTTCACTATTTTGTGAGCATGGAAAGATAGCAAAATCTAACCCTTGATGATGTTTATAAGTTTTAAGTAGCTGCATCATTAGGAAATTGATGGATCTCGTAACTAAACCATAGTGCAACCTAGCCTTGAAACAGCAAGTGTTGATGGCAAGCTGGACGAAATCCTCTAATATTTTGGTTATTTAATGAGGACAACACTTCCTATTTTTCACATGATTACATACTCATATGAAGGCTTAACTTTTACTGAATTATAGATGAAATCTTGTTTGATTCTGCCTAAATGTTGAAATTCTCTAATGTTCTGGTTCATTAATAAGGACGACACTTCCTATTTTTTACATGATTACATACTTAGATGAAGGCTTTGACTTTTATTGAATTATGAGTTGAAATCTTGTTTGATTCTGCCTGAATGTTGTAACCTGCAAGGATGTAGCCATCCTCATCCTACTTACTGGTAAAGATCAACCTTCGCTGGTTTATGGAAGCCTTCACCGTATTAAAGTTTACTCTAATTTTGGTTCAATATTTTTTGGTATATCTGTAACTAAATTCCACCAAAAACAAACAAATTCCACTAATGGATCCATTTTGAATTTGTACAAATCATTTACTAAACTGGGCATCTCCATCTTTCTTCCCACTGCGCGTAGTGCGGTTTACGCCTCCTAGTTCATTTGAAAGCTTGCAGTCATTGTTCCGTTGTGTCTTGGTAAAACGCGTAGTTAGGTGAAGACAAATTGCTTTTCAACCATCCTTTTCTCCAGTGGAATGTGACTTTTTAAGATTCTAGTGTATATTGATATGCTTATGTCATCTCGCATCTCGATTGTCATTCTAGAATTTAAAAATGACAGTGCACCATGGATTTATGCTTCATCGTAGATTCTAATAGCATGTAATCAGAAAACATGTTTTTTTGGTTTGTTAGGTCTAAAGCAATTTATTCTTGAAGTTCAAAAATAGAAATTCTGATATCTACAACTGGTTAGCTGGGATCTTTAGATGACTGATGTGGTGATTTTGGAAGAATTTTTGGTATTCTTGATAAAAATTGCCCTAATTGCAACTTTTTCTGGATTATCTTTTTTGGTTTTCTCAACTTTTCTTTTTCAATATGTAAGCAGTAGGAATTATGACTGCTCAATGCATTCACCTTTTTTGCTATTTTTGATGTCAATTTTGTTTGAGTTCGTACAAATGCTTGTTATCAGTTATTAAATATGGGTGTTTTGTCTACCTTCGTCCTGCCGATCTCTTTTTTTTTTTTATCGAATATGATAGAACTATTCCTACTATATATTACAAGGAGGAGTGTGATCCAACAGGTCATGGGGAGAATCCAGGGGACTAAACCTTAGTGAAGAAGCGCTGAGCTTCCCCAGACCGACCTGACCTACTGAGTTCGGCGTGCTGATGAGAAGAGCGTGTCCAAACCCTGCAAAACAAACAAGAAAAGGTCCCTAGGGGAACTAACAGGATAGCCCCGAGGTTGTCCCCGGGGGCACTCCGACGGTCAAATTAGTCTTCCGGTGAGTGGAATTCACGGGAAGTAAAACAGTCGGGAGTAATTTGCCAATAGAGAGCGTACCTTGTACAGTTGGTGTGCCTTACCATTTATATCTACTCGAGAATCCGACCTCCGTACGTTTCGGGATCTGAACGGAATAGTGTCAATCCCATGCCGAGGGGGATTCTCCCCGCTCTCTGCGGGATTGTTCTTTGGAGCCCTTCGGAGCCCTAGTGGCGGTGTGTCCCAAGATGGTTCCCATGGACCTGGGGTTCAAGCTCAGCTCTGGACTTCCCGGGCTGCCACATGTCTGGGCCCGGGACGGGACCTCTGCATTAGCCCCCTAGATTAGGTAGGGTTTCCAGACAGATCTAATCTACGCCCCCTGACACGTGGGGTATCAGCGTCACCCTGCTCTGCCATGGTCACCTCCGGCACAGTGCTGTCTCCTGAAAAGTCGCGCTCGCGTCCTTTCAACTGTCGCGTCTTTGGTTTCCGTACTGCTTTTAAATGCGCTCACATGGGGGCGATTCAACTTCAAGCAGCCGTTTCCCCCCATTTTGCTCCCTATAAATAGGGGTTACCAGATTTCTCCCGACTCTATTTGTCATTTTTCTTATTTCGCGTATTTTCTTACTTCCACAAGTTCCAGTAGCAAGACTTCCGGCCCAGAGTGTCCAGATTCTGGCGGTTCCTTCATCTTTTCTCATTCCATTCACCAGTAAGTTCTTTTCCTTTCTCCTTCACTCTCTTTTTCCCCTTGTCACCCTTTGCTTTTTATGTCGGATCAGTCCGGCGTCACTTCCACCGCATCTCGGGTCCCTGCCCATCGTAGAGCCCTTAGGATCCTTATCTCCGCTTCGTCTTCGTCTTCATCTTCATCTTCGTCTTCGTCTTCATCTTTATCTTCATCTTCCCCTCCTCCTCTTTCCTCCTCTTTCCTATTCTTCTGCTTCTAACCCCAACTTCCACATCTCCAACCTGCTCGAGCCCATAATCATTATGAACTCTCCGTTTGCCCACTCTGCTCCTGCTCGTATCTTGGAGGAGGTGGCCGAGCTCGATGCTCTCATCGAGTAGCAGGCCACTTCCACTCCTTCCCCCAAGTCCCCACATGACTCCCCTGGCGGAGCCCAGGGAGGGACAGGTGAGGATAGGGATTCCTCCGAGGGGACCCCTGCTCCTGAGCCAAGGGATGATCCTGAACTCGACTACGGTCAACCTGACCAGCAAAAGGTCACCCTCTCGCCCGAGGAGGTCGCCGAACTGGTCAGGTCTTTTTTCATTCCTCTGGGGGCCCAACGACCGAGCCAGCCGACCTCCCTCCGGCTTCGTAGCCATCTACAGGGAGCAGTTGGTCGCAGAGCTCCGACTCCTCATTCCTCCAGCCCTATCCGAGATCCTGAGCTATTGGGGGTTCAGAATCACCCAGGTCCATCCCAACTCTATCAGGATCATCATTGAATTCCTGATCTACTGCCAAATCGGCTCCATCCCTTATTCTCTTTCTCTCTTCCGAATCTCTTACACCCTTAAGCTCTCCCTTCTTGGGTGGTACTATTTCTCCCGCCGAACTACTAACAAAGTTCATGGTGGGAAGGGCACCCAGGATCTTTTCTTCGGGGTTCCCTCTTCCATAAAGAATTGGAAGGGGGACTTCTTGTTTGTTAGATCTACACATTTTCCTCCTAATGTGTGGAAGGTCGGGGAGGTCAACTCCGACCCCTATCTGGGGGATTTGGACACCGACACCCTCAGCCAGCTGGTGAACTCTGCGGTGAAGCTACACGCGGCCAGGTTCTCCACCGAGCAGATATCTGCGGCCGGGCTGATGGGGACGTTGTCCGGGTCCCCTGGAGGAGTGGTGCCCTCCCCCACCAACTACGACACCTGTAATGCCGCCTCTGTGCTCCTGTTGTCCGTTGCCTTCTTTTCTTTTTTTTTTAACTAACCTGGTGGTATTTGCTGCAGTGAGGAGGCTTTCCAAGCTGTTGGGTATGCCCTCCGACGTGACCGCCCCCACTCCGCAGCCAGAGGCTGCTAAGAAGGCATCTGAGTCATCTCTGACTCCTGGGGGCAGCTCGGCTCCCCAGAAGGAAGCCCCCCACTCTTCATCCCCCATCAAGCAGGTCGCCAACAAAAAGAAAGTGACCGGGCAAAAGAGGGGCCGAGGGGATGAGCCCCCCCAGTCTGAGAAGAGGCTCGCGCAAACTTCAGCACAACCCCTTCTTCTGCTAACGTCGGGGGGTGCCCCCCATGCAAGTCCGGTTCACCTGGGGGTTGGCTCCGCGGAGGAGCACGCACGGGAGACGCCACCTCCCAGTCTGTGGCACTTTCGCCATGTGACCCCCGTGAAACCGGGTCCGGCCCCCTCCACGCACGACCACCGGCGCTTCTACCATCGTGGGGACTCTCCATCAACGACTGAGCCAAGTTTCCTGAGGTGACTCGCGAATTGGTAGCGGGTTCGGTCCTCCCGCGTGACAAGAGGTGGATGGAGCTGGCCAGTCCGTCCGAGTTCCAAGACATGTACTACACCGCCCAGGCCCAAGTAAGCTCCTTACCCCTTAGGCCACTTGTGTCTCTGCTTTCCGGTTCGATCCCGTAGTACGCTAATTTCCCTTTCCGTTCCTCAGGCTAATGCCGCTGGGGCTGCCATGGCGACCCGCTTTTTCGAGTTGTATCCCGACTTGAAGAAATTATAAAAAAAGAATTGGGAGACTGAGCAAAGGCTGGCCCGCACCCTTAAGGAGACAGACTCCCTAAAGGCCAAGTTGGGCAAAGCCGAGAAGGAGCTGGAAGTGGCTCAAGTCCAGCTCACCTCCACCAGGTCAGAGCTGGACCAGGAGAGGGCGGGCGTGGAGAAGTTGAGGACGGACCACGCCATCGAGCTATCCGGCACCGTCAGCCGGGAGCGCGGGAAGGCTGTTCGGGAGTTCATCTCCTCCGAACAGTTTGCCGAAGACGTCGCCCTTCTCAACCAGCCCATCTTTTAGGTCGGCTTCACACGAGCCCTGGACCAGGTGAAGGAACTCGACCTGTCTGACTTCGACTTGGCCACGTTCAAGGACTACAATCCTGCCGCCGAGGAGAAGCTAGATTGGCTCTTCGACGGGTATTGCAAGGGGCATGCCCTAAAGGATCTGGTTGGTAGGAGCGACATGGGAGCCGAGCTCGCAGAGATTCCCTTGGAAGATGGCGAGGCTCCCTGCAGAGTTTCCGAGAAAGAGCCAGTGGCTTAGGGGTTAGGGGCTAAGCTGTGCTTTTCTTTCTTTTTTTTTTTGATAGTTCGGTAGGCTTTGCAATAGGTAGGTTTTGAATGTACATATGAAATGGTATTGAATGAAGCTATCCAATTCTGGTTTCCAATTTTCGCTTGCGCCGAACTCTAACAATCGACGCGGCTTGCCGACCTCTTGGGTCGAACATCAAACTGATCCACCAAAGCGGCGTGCCGACCTCTCGGGTCGAGCATCTATCGAACTTTAAACTAACAATCAAGTTGTCAAGGATAACAAACTAGGGCACTAACAAACTATCAAACTAATTCACCAACCGAATTCTAACAACTGAAGCGGCGTGCCGACCTCTTGGGCCGAACATCAGACTTTAAAGTTTTAAGCTACGCCGACCTCCTGGATCGAACGTCAAACTCTCAAATTTTAAAGGCATTTCATCCATTAATTGCCCGCGCTCCCTACTAGGACACTTAGCATTGTCTGAGTGTGCTAGTGTAGAATTAACAAGCATAGCGTGACAACTCAAGATAAACGGTATTGATAAACTTTGTAATGAAGGTTCGAAATCGAACATTTATTTAGTTTGACCCGAAAGTGGATTCCGAAGAACAGACAGTAAGATATCTTGGACCAATCTAACCTATGAACAATCGCAAGTTCGAAAAGTGCCAAGTGCGAGGTATCTCCACTCCATCTAATTTCGCAAGCTTACAGTACCCAGTTTGGCTCGTCTCCAGGACTTTGTACGGTCCCTCCTAATTCGGATCAAGTTTGTTGGAACTATGAGTTCGACTGACTGAGTTCTTTCTTAAGACGAGGTCTCCCGGCTGGTACTGCTATTCCTCACCTTCGCGTTATGATAGCGGGCAAGTTGACTTTTGTATTTAGCCATCCGTATCACCGCTTCCTCGCGTTTGGCTTCCAACATGTCCAAGTTACACCTCAGTTCTTCTTCATTGGTTGTCGCAACGAAATTCTGTGTCCGAGACGATGGGAGGCCGATCTCCGCTGGTACCACCGCTTCTGCCTCATAAGTCAGGGAGAAAGGAGTCTCATGAGTGGCTGTCCTCGGCGTAGTTCGGTAAGCCCAGAGGACACTAGAAAGTTCCTCTAGCCAGTTAAATTGGGCCAGTTCCAACCTAGTCTTCAGTCCTTGCAGAATGGTTCGATTAACGTTCTCCACTTGGCCGTTGGCCTGGGGATGACTGACCAAAGTGAAATGGTGGCTAATCTCGAGTTTCGTGCACCAGTTCCTGAAGGGGTTTTCAGCGAACTGTCGCCCATTGTCAGATATCAAGACACGCGGAATCCCGAAGCGGCAAACTATGTTTTTCCAAAAGAATTTCTGAACTGCTTTTCCAGAGATAGTGGCCAGAGATTCCGCTTCCATTCATTTTGTGAAGTAGTCGATGGCCACCACTAGGTATTCGTAACTCCCGAAAACTTGGAAAAAAGGCCCCAGAAGATCTATTCCCCACTGGGCAAAAGGCCAAGGACCGTGGATAGAGACCATCTCTTGAGTTGGCTTGTGACACAACGGGGCGTGCACCTGACAAACTCGACATTGCTAAATTAGGGCCGTGGCATCCCGAAACAATGAGGGCCAATAGTAACCTAGGAGCAGGCACTTTTTGGCCAACACCCGAGATCCCACATGCGCCGCGCATAAGCCTTCATGAACTTCTCGGAGGACATAGTCGCCTTTCTCGGGAGTCACGCACTTCAGTCAGGGAGACAGATATGACCTCCTGTAGAGGGTCGCTCCAGAGTAGGCGTACTTGACAGCTCTGAGCTGGAGTCGGCGGGTCTCGATTTTGTCCTCGGGGAGGACACCCGAACTGAGGAAGTCCACGAGGGGAGTCATCCAAGAGGTCGGGCTGTCTATAGCCAACACTTGGACCTGGTCGATACTTTTTTACTTGACTACCTCCATCAAGACCTCCTTGTTCAGTTGAGCAAACGAGGAGGACGTCAGTTTTGACAGAGCGTCCGCGAGCTTGTTCTGTGATCTCGGCACCTACTCGATTTCAAAAATATCAAACAGGGTTATCGCTTCTCGTACCTTAACCAAGTATTTTTTCATGATATCCTCCTTGGCCTCGTACCCCCCGCGAACTTGGTGGACTACGAGTTGGGAGTCACTCCGGACTTTGATCGCAGTTATACCCATCTGGTGGGTTATCCGCAATCCAGTCAATAGGGCCTCGTACTCCGCCTCATTGTTGGATGCCGGAAGTTAAATCTGAGCGCGTAGGTCAGCTCTTCCCCGGTGGGCGAGGTAAGCAGCAGGCCGGCTCCGCTCCCTTCCTTGCTCGAGACCCCGTCCACAAACAGTACCCACGACTCTTCCGGCAGTACCTCCTCGGGCAAAGAGCTTAACTCGGCCACGGACAAACTGGCCCCTTCAGCAAAGAAGTCCACCAGGGCTTGAGTTTTGATAGTGGTGCGAGGCTGATAGCCGATGTCATGTTCGGCTAGTTCGACGGCCCATTTGGTCATCCTGCCCGAGACCTCAGGTTTTGTGAGTATCTGTCGTAAGGGCTGATCAGTCATGACAACAATGCTGTGGGTCTGGAAGTAAGGTCGGAGTTTCTGGGCGGCATGCACCATGGCAAAGACCAATTTTTCTGCCAGTGGGTACCGATTTTCCGACCCTTATAAAACACGGCTGACATAATATATTGGCCTCTGAGCCCTCTTGTCTTCCAGCACCAAAACCGCATTAACGGCTTCGTTACAAGTGGACAAGTATAAGAACTGGGTTTCTCCCTGTTCCGGGCGGTCAAAGTGGGCAATTCAGCCAGATATGCTTTCAGGTCGGTGAAGACTTTCTGGCATTTCTCAGTCCATTGCAAGTCCTTAGACGCTTTCAGAATTCGAAAGAAGGGTAGCCCCCTCACCGCGGAACGCGAGAGGAATCTGCTCAGGGCGGCCATCCTTCCCGTGAGTCGATGGATCTCCTTTATGTTTCTCGGAGCGGCCATACCCATGATGGCCTGGAGCTTATCCGGGTTGGCCCGGATCCCCTCTCATGAGTCCAGGAAACCTAGGAACTTTTCCGATCTAACCCCGAAGGTGTATTTCTTCAGGTTCAGCCGCATCCGGCTCTCCCACAGGATGTTCAAGATTTTCCTCAGATCGGGAACGAGCTGCCGGTCAGTTCGGTTCTTGACGAGCATATCGTCCACGTAGACCTCCATACTCCTGTCGATCTGATTTTGAAACAATTTGTTGACCAGGCGCTGGTAAGTAGCTCCAGCGTTTTTTAGCCCAAACGGCATTGTCCGGTAGCAGTAAATCCCCTCCTCAGTGATGAAGGAAGTCTTTCCCCGGTCTTTTTCAGCCATTTCTATTTGGTGGTATCCCTTGAAGGCATCCAGGAACCACAAAACGTCAAAACCCACAGTAGAGTCTACTAACCTGTCAATTCTCGGCAAAGGGAAGCAGTCCTTTGGGCAGGCTTTATTGAGATCGGTGAAGTCCACGCACATCCTCCAAAACTGGTCCTCCTTCTTCACCAGAACCGGGTTGGCTAGCCAGGTCGGGTAATATACCTCCAGGATGATCTTGAATTCCAGCAGCTTGCCGACCTCCTTCTTGATCACCTCATTCCTCTCGGGGGCGAAACTCCTCTTCTTCTGCTTCACCGGCTTGAAGTGGGGATCTACGTTGAGGTGGTGGACGGCCAGGTCAGTCGGAATCTCGGGCATGTCCTCAACCGTCCATGCGAAGACTCGGGAGTACTCTCTTAGCAGGGCCTTCAAATCCTCCTTCTCCACGAAAGGTAACGACGCACCGATGCGGAGGAGTCAGTCGGGCCTGTTCTCTTTCAAGGGGAACTCCTCGATCCCGTCCTGGGTGCCCAACTGTCTGGCCTCCTCCCCCGGGATGTAGGGCTCCAAGTTGGTTGTCTGGACGACCACCTTCTCTTGCCCCCGGAGTATGGCCAAGTAGCAAGCTCGGGGCACTTCTGGATCTTCGTGTACCTCGGCTATTCCTCCCGGTGTGGGGAATTTGACGCTGAGGTGGAGCGAAAAAGGAATAGCTCAGAAGGCGTTCAAGGCAGGCCGACCCAGAAATATATTGTACGGGGATTGTTGTTCGACCACTACGAAATTGACAGGGATGGTCCGACATTTGGGCACCTGCCCTATCGTAACCGTCAGGGTGATCATCCCTTCCGGGTTGATGGGTGGCTCAGTGAAGCCCATCAGAGGTGTCCGAACCAGGGTCAACTGTCCATCTTCCAATCCGAACTCCTTGAACACCCGGTAGAACAGGATGTCCGCCGCACTTCGTTGGTCGACGTACACTTTCTTCACCCGATAGTTATTGGTTACGACGTCTATCACAATGGCCTCATGGTTCCCTGATGCCAGGGGAACCGTATCCCTTGGTCCGAAGGTAACACTTTCTTCACCCGATAGTTATTGGTTACGACGTCTATCACAATGGCCTCATGGTTCCCTGATGCCAGGGGAACCGTATCCCTTGGTCCGAAGGTAATCTCTTCGTCCACGCGCAGGCGCTTCAGGGAATCATCCCCATCAGGGGGAGGCCGTCGGTTCTTCTGAGCTGCATTGCTGTCCCCCCCGTAGGACCCCCGGTGATGGTGTTAATCACCCCGGCCAAGTTTTGGGTGTCCTGCCCGGGGAGCGGTACGAGGACTGACTCTGGCTTGGTCGGTCTTGGCCGCACAAATCGTCCCAGGAAACAGCGCTGGATCAGATCCTCGATCTCCTTCCGCAGGGCCCAGCACCCTCCGTGTCATGCCCGACGTCACGGTGGAAGGCACAATACCGGTCTTGATTTCTCTTGCTCCGGGGTGTCCCCATTTTGGGCGGCCGCTCGTCTAGGCCCTCCGCTTCCATGACGGCCAGGATCTGGGCTCTGGACCGAGTTAGGAGGTGTACCCTTATTCCGGAAGCGACGGTTGAGCGGGGGCTTTCTCCTTTGAGAGTCGGTAAAAAAATTTTTTCTTGGCCGGGCCATCCTTACTTTCGGGGTGGCTTCCCCGTCCTCTCCGATTTTCGAGCTCCCGATCCGACTCCCTTTTCGGTCGTGCCGCCTTCTCTGCATTAGCGGTTGCGTGCGTCCTAGTTAAGAGCTCCTCCAGATCTCTGGAGGGCTTCTCGGCCAACTTGCAGAAGAGCTCCTCTGCCCTGAGCCCGTTCATGAAGGCGGCCATTACCACCTTTTCATCATTATCCCTGATCTGCAGGCTCTCCGTGTTGAAGCGGGTTATGAAACTTCTCAGTGACTCGTCCGCCTTCTGCCTGATTGCTATCAGGTGAGCCGCATTCTTCGAATAAGTTTTCGAAGAGACGAACTGGGCGACGAACTGTCTGGCCAGTTCGGGGAAACTTCGGATGGTCCCCGGTGCCAAACCTTGGAACCAGAGCCGGGCCCTCCGCTTCAGAAACATGGGGAAGGTCTTGCAACGGATTTCGTCCGTAGCTGTTTGCAGACGTATGTGCGTCAGGAAGACCGAGAGGTGGTATTCCGGATCGGTCGAAACGTCATACAACTCAATGTTTGGGATCTTGTATTTCTGGGGTAGCGGGTTGTCCTCTATCTCTCGGGTAAAGGGCGAGGCTATGTAATTGTTCTCGTACAATTGCGACCTCAAGATCTGCTCGAGTTCATCTCGGACAGGCTTCCACTGGGAAAGGTTGCGCGGTTGGCTCTTGACAGATCGGTCGGGGGAGCGTTCAGGCTCGTTCCGCGTGGGCTTCCACTGGGAGGGATTTCTCAGTCGGCTCCCAGCTGACCGGTCACGGGAATATCTCTCGCTATCTCCGACCACCGAGGCTCGTGGCCGAGGGGGAGTCTGTGGCCGTTTCCTTCTGGGGGGTTGGTCCCGTGACTCATCCTCTGACGGAATGAGGGGCGATTCCTTCTCCTTCTCTTTCGCCTTGGAGGTTTGTGCGCCCCCAGCTTCATCCCCCTCTTTCGCCTGTCGGATCATGTCTTCCAACATGGGGAGGTTCTCCGTCACGAATCGGAGGATTTGCTGTCTCCGTTCCCTCGAAAAGGCTGAGCCCCCAGCGTCCCGAGCCGCCTCGGTCTCCCTTCTCCGGGACCTGTCGCCGGTTCCGGGATCGGTGTTCTCTATGGTTCGCTTGGAACGCGTTCTCGCCATCAACACAACTACACTTACCTTTCGTTCCCACAGATGGCGCCAACTGAAGAAGCGCTGAGCTTCCCCGGATCGAGCTGGCCTACTGAGCTCGGCGTGCTGATGAGAAGAGCATGTCCAAACCCTGCAAAACAAACAAGAAAAGGTCCCTTGGGGAATTAACAGGAGAGCCCCGAGGTTGTCCCCGGAGGCACTCCGACGGTCAAGTTAGTCTTCCGGTGAGTGGAATTCACGGAAAGTAAAACAGTCGGGAGCAATTTGCCAATAGAGAGCGTACCTTGTACAGTTGGTGTGCGTTACCATTTATACCTACTCGAGAGTCCGACCTCCGTACGTTTCTGGATCTGAATAAAATAGTGTCAATCCCACGTTGAGGGGGATTCTTCCCGCTCTCTGCGGGATTGTTCTCTGGAGCCCTTCGGAGCCCTAGCGGCGGTGTGCCCCAAGATGGTTCCCATGGGTCTGGGGTTCAAGCCTAGCTCTGGACTTCTCGGGCTGCCACGTGTCTGGGCCCGGGACGGGGCCTTTGCACTTAGTTTGGTTTTATTTCCTGCCGACCTTAGTTTGTTTTCATTTTCCACTTATTTGGTTTGCACCTTTTCCCGTTGACTCTTTGCTGGTTTCATAAAAAAAGACGATTCTCTGTTGGTTCTTTTGCAATAGCCATTTGAACTGCTGTTTATTTCAGTTTTGCCCGTATTCCCCACTCATGTTTTGCCAGGTTTTTAGCAATTAATTGAGCATCTTGTGGTTATTTTTATCTTTTTCTCCTTGTGAATGGCCTTTATACGGTAAAGAACACATTTACGTCAAAAGGATACAGGTTGCTCTCAGGAGCAGGTTCCACAGCTGCTTGTTCGAGATTCGTTGACTCTCCGTCAACCGAGAAATTATAATGTCCGTAGACCACCACTAAACGTCACTCTTCGTCCACCGATCATCCCCCTGCCAGGCTCAAACGCCAATCAAGTATCTATAGTTCGTCAATCTTCTCGACCAAACCCTATACCGGCTCAATTCAATCAACTAGCCATGGGATTGGGCTTATAACCCCAGGTATTCAAGTATTCATGATATGGGTTAAAATCTCAAGTATTTAGAATCAAGTATTCATGAGTGGAGTCGTTGGTTGTCACCCAACGCTCATGCAGGTAATGATTGGAGCCGTTAGCTGTCACCTAACGCTCCATCATGAGTTCAATTCACGAGTTCAAGTCATGAGTAAATAAGTTAGGAACTTTGTCCTTTACCCAAGGTTGCCCAACTTATCCGACCGCTCTAAAACTGGTCTCAAGTATGAAGTCCAACGAGGGCTCAATTCAACAGTTACCGACCTACATTTACACATACGTATGAGTAACTCAAGTTTCAACTTATCCGACGTTTAGGATAAGGGTTCAAAGGCCTAGTTCAACTATTGCAAGAAAATATACAGTCGGTTTACAATCATGCACATGTACATGCACGTCCATATGCAAGATCAAATGTTTCAAGTTCACGGAGTCGAGTGCACATAAGGACACACTTGCCTAACTAAAATCAAGTCACAAGCAAACTCAGCATGTCACGGTTTCAAGTATTTCAAATCAAGATACAGGTCACACATGTAAATCACGTTACTTGTGCATGTATGAATGAAATATCAAGTGTTTAGTCAATGCGATAAAGTACACATTCGCCTATGAAATGTCAAATCAAGTGTCTAGCAAATTCCTAGCAATAATGAACATGGAACATGTAGATGGAACACTCACCACGACACAAGTTTAAGTGTTTGCCTCGTGTGCACTTTCAACCTCACTTCCACGTTCTAAAATCACATTTATAAAGTGTTATGAGATCCACTACGCCAAGTCACATTACTTGAAAGAAAATCACCCCAAACCACCCAAGTTATCTCCATTCTAAACATAAAACCAAGTTCAAAATGGTTCAACAACTCCAACTTGAAGTTAGAAACGGAAGCAAGAACAATTTTAAGAAAACAGAATTTCTCCATTTTTGCGCGCCGCTATTTGGAAAATCATATCTCAAGTTTCTTAATTCCAAAATTATAAACTTTATACCTTTGGAAAATAGA
>NC_040045.1:27626458-27713362 GCF_003713205.1 Coffea eugenioides | reverse complement strand
AATGAAGCCAACATTTTGGAAGTACAGGGTACGGCCTTTACAATTGAGGTGAAAGTGGAGGATAAAGAGAAAAAAGAATGTTGGTGGATGATTGGAATCTACGCAAGCTGTGATAGCCAAGTAAGACGAGGTCAATGGGAAGTGCTGAACAGGAGGAAAGTTGGTTGGGGTGATAAGTGGATTATAATAGGTGACTTCAATGATATCATATCTAATGATGAAAAGTGGGGTGGTAGGATGAGGGATAATAGAAGTCTTCAGGACTTTAGGAAGTTCATAAATGAGAACCAGTTGTTAGATGTTGGGTATCTTGGAAAGCCGTGGACTTGGAGTAACAACTGGTATGGAAAAGGAGAAATCAAAGAGCGACTGGATAGAGGCCTGTGTACCATAAAATGGGCTCAATGTTATGAGGATGCAAAGTGTATTCATATTGATTCGATTGCTTCTGACCATAGCATGTTGTTACTAGAAACTGAGAAGGAAAGTAAAAGATGGAAAAAAAGATTCCAGTTTGATAAAAGATGGTTACAACATGAGGACGTTGAAGAGGTGGTTAAAAAGGCTTGGAGTGTCTAGTGTGAGGGAACTAAATGGTTCAGGGTGAAGGAAAAAATTAAGAACTATAGGATTGAACTTCTTAAATGGAGCAACAAAAAGAAAGGGAACTCTCTAGAAAGAATTAAGTGGTGCAAAGACCAGATTGAGACTATTAAGGCATCAGAGGATGAAAACAAAAGGCCAAGAATTCAGGAAATGAAAAAACATCTAAAAGTGGCTTATGATAATGAAGAGGCCTATTGGAATCAGAAGTCCAGATTGAGCTGGCTAAAAGAGGGGGCTAAAAACACCCAATTTTTTCATGCCACAGTCAAAGGAAGAAGGAGAAGGAACAGAATCCAGAAGTTGAGAAAGTCTTGTGGGGAGTGGACTACTATTGATGATGAGCTGGGAAAGGAAATTGCTGGCTATTATGGAGAGTTGTTTAAGAGCTCAGAGTCAGAGGTGCCTGTTGACATCTTAGAAGGGATCCCAGTAACTATTACAGAGCAAATGAATAGAGATCTGACCAAAAATGTTGAGGAAGAGGAGATCAGGACTGCCTTCTTCACTATGGAACCTAATAAGGCTCCTGGAAGTGATGGCATGTCTCCGCTATTCTTCCAAAAATTCTGGAACTCGATTAAACAGGACCTGGTAAGTGCAATTCAAGGTTTCTTTCATAATAATGTTATTCTTAAAGCCATCAACCATACAATCATCTCCTTGATTCCAAAAGTAGACTGCCCTACAGAAGTCAAACATTTCAGGCCTATTAGCTTATGCCAAGTAGTCTACAAAGCTCTTGCAAAAATCCTGGTCAATAGGCTAAAACCATTCCTTTCTAAATGCATTAGCAAAAACCAATCTGCATTTGTTCCAAGTAGGCAAATCATAGATAATGTCATCCTTTCCCATGAGTTGCTGCATTTCTTGAAAAACAAAAGACAAGGAAGAGATGGGATGATGGCAGTGAAACTAGACATGTCAAAGGCCTACGATAGGGTGGAGTGGGGCTTCCTGCAAGTGATAATGGAAAGAATGGGATTTTGCTCCAAGTGGATAAGGTGGATTATAGCCTGCATCAGCTCAGTCACTTACTCATTCAATATTAATGGCGACCAGAAGGAGTTCATAACCCCAACCAGAGGAATAAGGCAAGGCGACCCTCTCTCTCCATACTTGTTTCTGTTGTGCTCAGAGGGGTTGTCTAATCTATTACAGAAAGCTAAGTTGGGGAAGCAACTAACAGGTTTAAGAATCAGTAGAGGGGCACCAGCAATAACCCATTTGTTTTTTGCTGATGACTCTCTAGTATTCTGTAGAGCTAATAGACAGGAAGCTGGGGAGCTAATGAACATTCTCAAGGTTTATGAAAAGGCATCTGGACAGCTTATCAACATGGATAAATCCTCAGTATTTTTCAGTAAAAACACAACCCAAGTGGTAAGAGAGGAAGTCTGTCAAGCAATGGGATCTATTCAGCAGATAGGACAAGGTCAATACCTTGGCCTTCCTATGATTATAACTAGATCTAAAGGGCAGGTGTTTGGGTATGTACGGAATGCTATTGATAAGAAGCTGCAGAGCTGGAAAAATAAACTGTTAAGCCAGGCAGGGAAGGAAGTCATGCTTAAAGCAGTAGCTATGGCTATGCCAACCTACACCATGTCATGCTTCAGACTGAGTTCTAAGATGTACAAAGACATAAGTGCAAAAATGGCAGACTATTGGTGGGGGGAGACAGAAGGCAAGAAAAGGATGCATTGGATTGGCTGGAAAAAGATGACAGAATCAAAAAGTAAGGGTGGATTGGGATTCAAAGACTTGCAAGGATTTAATAGAGCTTTACTGGGCAAACAAGTTTGGAAGTTGCTAACACAACCAAACCTGTTAGTCAGTAGAGTCTTGAAGGAAAAATACTATCCCAGACAATCCCTATTTACCAGTAAAGTCCCTCAAAATGCCTCCTGGATTTGGCAAAGCTTAGCTGAGGTGCGAAAAGAAGTGCAGAATGGTGTGAAGAGGAGGATAGGAAATGGCAAGGCTACGAGAATTTGGGATGATTGTTGGATTCCTGACAGCAATAGTGGGAAACCAACAACACCAAAGCCACCAGGGTGTCAACTACAGCACGTGTCAGACCTCATCATCAACAACAGATGGAATGCTGTTTTGATATTCAGAACTTTTAGCCAACAAGATGCTGAAAGGATACTGAGGATACCTATTAGCTTTACAGGGAAAGAAGATGGACACTACTGGGCTCACTCCCAAAATGGTCAATATACTACTCAATCTGGATATAAGAAATGGATGAAGGGAAAGGAACTGGGGAGTGTAGGAAGGAGGGATGAAGCTGGGACAAGCTATGAAGGATCCATTAAGAGAGCTTGGAAATCATTATGGAAGCAGAATGTGTGCCAAAAAATGAAAGTGTTTATATGGAAATGTCTGCATGGAGGTCTCCCAGTGAGAGGTGAAATTCACAAAAGAACAAAGCAAGGAGATCCTAAATGTGCAGCGTGTGGCGAAGAGGAGGAAACAATAGAACATCTGCTGCTCCAGTGTAACAAAGTAAAGGAAGTTTGGAAGCTATCGCCTGTGCAATGGGATGGTATACAGCATACATCAAACTGCTTCAGAAAATGGTGGTCAGTAATCATGGATGCCCAAGAAGAAAGAGGAGGGGAGGACCAAGTGAACCTCACCATAAATATTCTCTGGCAGATTTGGAAGGCCAGAAATGAGAGGGAGTTTGAATACAAGGAAAAGGAACCGCATAAGGTAATACAAAAAGCTGTGAAGGGATGGATGGAATTTGATGAAGCCAACAGAGGGAAGGTGACAAGGAAGAACACTCAGGGAACAGAAACTCTGGAATGGATGGAGAGAGATCAACTGTGAGAACCTTTGAAAATTTTCTTATTTTTATAGAATATTACTGGAATATTTAAATGATTATTCACTCATTTTTTTCGAATTATTTATTTCGACCATTTTAAATCCATTTATATGGAATGACGCCTCTTTATATTTTTAAAGCGTTTTGTTGAAAAATTCGCTTTTCGAAAATTTGTTTAGTCCGGAACGACGGGTGCACGTTTTTCTAGGCTATATTTGAATCGGGAATGTATTAATATTGGAGAATTAAGAACGATCAATAATAGATTAAGAAAGGTTAATGGAGGAATTAATACTCAATTCACGTGAGGACTCGTAAAATTATTATTTTTAAAAACCCCTAATTTTGGCTCAATTAATTATTTATTTGGATTTTTGCCACGAATAATATTTTCTAGCCTTTTCAGACCTAAGTACATGGTTTTATAGTTTCGTTATATTTCTAAAGTGTCTCATTTTAAAAATAAATAAAATAAAAATATAGATAAATAAACAAATATTTTCTTATAAGTTTGTTTAGCGAAAAAGTGAAAACGTGTCTAAACACTTTAGCCAATTGGGAGTACAATAGGCTCAAAAATTTGAGACCTATACAATGGTCCTAAAATAGACAATTTTAGGTTTAAACACACAAGTAATAGCTAGTGGTACGATCGTTATAAGAATTTCTCAAAGGTTTCAATTTTATTGCGCCTAAATTAGAAATACGTGTTTTCACGTGCGCGCTTAATTGAGGGACTTTGGACCATTATTTTGGGACAATTAAGAATGAATAATATTTATATGAATGTAAGTGCCCTAGAGGTTTAGTGCACTAGTGCAACAAACGTAAGAGAAATCGAACACAAAACGCGCGCGTAGGGCACTAGTTGTAATTGATTTGACGTATTTAATATATTAGACGTCAAGCGTCTTATGTACGCAAAGGAACCAGCAATCTCATTTCATTTCTGCAAAGCTTCATGGACGGCTAGACTGCAACAAAGAACAACCGAAACCTTCAACATTTCCTCTTTCAAAGCTCATGCAAATCACCACCAAATCTTCTCAAAATTTAGCACCACTTAGCCTAAGCCTTGGAGTTCACATCTAGCTAAAAAGGGGAGGATTTGCACGGCTCACTTAGGAGCAAGGAAGAACCGAATCTCTGCCTTAAACATCAACCAAGAGTAAGTCTTAATCTAGCCTTCTAACTTTGATTTTTGGAAGTCTAGCATATCTTTTAGCTCTTGATCTCTTATGGGTTGTTGTGGATGTTGGAAAATTGTTAAACGTGGGCTCTATGAACTCCCACTTTGGGTTGATGGCTGTGATGATGTTTGATGATGGTTTTGTTGCTGAATTAGAGCTTAAGGAAGTAGATTAAAGGTGCTTTGTTACCAGAAACGTTATTGAACTCTTGAAACAAAAAGTTCCCATTTTACCCCTGCTCTGTTCGGTCACTTTAATGCAGAAATTTGAGGATTTAATGGCTTGATTATGTTGTTTACATGTTGTAGCAGTTGTGTACAAATTTTCGTTGAAAAATACTGAGTTTTGGTGGGTCAAACGAATTTATTTCCAAAGCTAGTAATCTGGGAAAACGGTTGCCGTCGTAACCAGACCAGTGTTCGTGTTTCGTCCATAACTCCATACTCCGACGTCAAAATCAAGTGCCGTTAGCGGCATTTGAAACTAGACGTTCCCATGTTTCCAACGGTGTATAATGTACATTCTGGTTTTATGTTTGTGAGCCACACCATTCATCTGAATTCAGCTGTCCTGTTTCTCCGTTCTGCCGAAATGATTTGATGATGCTGCAATTTTAGGCTTAATTTCGAACCAGTTGCATGCCGAAACTTGAAACCATTTCTTCTGTGAAATTTTAGCCCTGTGAATTTATTTTCTAACACTATCAACCATTCCCAATTCCGAGTTAAATTGAGGGAGTTATGATCAAAATACGGCGACTGCCTCGTTTTTGAAACCTTAGATTTGGACAGATTGCCTTAAGGATTTTTCCAAACTTTGGTTGATTGATTAACCACCTTTCCGAGGGTATTTTTCCATGAAATTTGATAGAGAGATACCCTTCATATGGGAGTATTATACTGCAAAATTTGGTGTCAATCCAAGTCCGTTTCGGCACTTAATAAAAGGTCCAAAGTCGGAACCAAATCTGGAAATTTTGTAACAGTCTTGAATTTTTCCCAACTTTGAGCTACCGTATCTCGGTACTCGAAACTCCGATTCTTGAGCCGCTTGTTCTGTTCAAAACTTTACTTGCACTTCTAATCGAGTTATAAGTTTCAAGGGCCGGTTTGCAACGAGTGATTTTTGCCGAATTTCCAAAATTAGCAAAAAACCAACCCCGGCTCAATCCTGGTAATCTAGAACAGCAACTTTAGGCTCATTTTTGAATACCTTTCACTTAGATTCATGGAATGGTGTCTTCTATGGACTTTTAGTACTTTGGAAGATGATTCCAACGGTACCAAATTCATCAAGTTTCGATTAGTAGAAAGAAAGTTATGATTTTTCAAAGATTTGACCAAAAATCGAAAATTCTGAAATTTCAAAGGAAATCCGCGAAGGAACTATTCCACAAAATCCGGCCTTGAATCCGGCCTTGAATCCGGCCAGTTTCTGGCCGGATTGTCGGCCGGATTGGTGGCGAAGTTTGAAAAAAAAGGAGGTTAGCCACTGCCTCCAATCCGGCCGGATTGTGACGTGGCCAGCCCACTTCCGATTTCGATCGTTCGTTTAGCAATTGTTTCGCTCGTACTCGTTTCCAACCAATGATTTTAAGGATAATAATCCGATTTTACTCGAGTCCTGCACCCTCTTGGAAATCCAACTTCAAAGACAAGCCAAACGAAGTTTTCAAAATATTTCTGAACCTTACCCGTGTCCAATCTTTCTCACCACTTGGGGATCTATAGTAATTATCTACTATTCGATGTTCAGGCACGCACGAGGACCTCCAAGAGGACCCTACCGTGGAAGTTTGAACTCTCCCTCCAACCTACTTGCTTGCATAACTGGTGAGTGTCAAGTGTATGCCTATTTGAACTCTAAAGTCTTGATTCATGCTTGACTTACCTGATTACATGCTTAGTCTATTTGATTTTGAAAAAAATGGAGTCGAGTGTATACTTAATCGCACTCGTTCTCATTTGGCACGAATGACTCATGGCTAACATGATTTGCCTGGTTTACATGACTTGAAATGCCTGCTTAAACATGTCAAATGCTTGAATACATGAAATGGTATGCTATGATTGCATACGTCGATGGAGTGAATCTCCTCGACATTTACATGATACATGGGGGACGCCCAAACTCATAGGCCGACCCTGGAACTCGAGCCGGCATGGGTTTGGTCGGGAACTTCGGTGAACCATGAGATTCACATGATAAGCTTGATCTATTGAGAGATCTCGCTTGGCATACTCGTAAAGTATCGCCTTATAAATGTCGTGCGGGCCCGAAGTGGTGTATGGTGGACGGATGAGAAGTAAGTGGTGAACTACGGATATGAAAATATCAACCCGGTTGACGGAGAGTCTTCACGGGGAGATATACAAATGACATCGGCAAATGTGGAATTTAGCTCCTGAGAGCTTCTATATCCTTGAATTGTTTCTGGTTACGCTTTGTTGGCGTTATTAATTACTTGCAAGCTATTACCTGAATTGTTATTTGGGCTTGTTATCTGAACTATGTGTCTGCATGTGTGTTCTTGGCCTCACGAGCGTTTTGCTCATCTTGTAGATTTGTTTTCCTTAACAGGTTTGAACTCGGAGGTGAAATGGAGAAACCTTCTTGATGTACTTTTGTTTAGGGCTTGTTATTACTTTTGGTTATGCCTTTGGTTTTGGAATTGTACTTTTGGTATGGAAATGTGACCCTGAGAACTGTCACAGTTGGTATCAGAGCCATATGCCGACAGTTGGGACCTTAAGTCCTTCGTCTGGAAAAGCCCCGAGCCTCTCGTTCGTGAAGAGTCACGAAGCGAAACTCTCCGTAGGGGATGCCCGCGTGCGGGTGGCAAGCTGATAGGTACCCCGTGATGTGACCCTTTGGACGAAATGTAATCTGTATTCTGACGTGTGGTTTGGAGAATGGATGACTATTATTAAGTTTGAATACTTCCGCATTTATTGTATCTAAGTTATTGGCTTGTGTTGTGTGGCCCGGCTATAAGTTGAATGGAATTGTTTGAGTCCTGGCGAGAGCTAGGCTGGCGTCTCGCGGATACCCTTTGGTTCGCCTTAGGGAGAAGTGGGGGCGTCACAGTTGGTATCAGAGCATAGGCTTTAGATCTTGTAATGTATCTTAGGCTTAAAGTTTAGGATGCCTGACTGTGGGATTAATTTGAATATTATGTGAACTAGAGGGTCTATTGTATCCTACGGGTTTAAGAAATTGGTTACTTGAGAGTTTCTTACTTGGAACTTGTAGAAATAAAAAAATTGAGGAATTAGCTGATGTTATATTGATGGAAAATATGGGATGAGAGATTAGTAGTGAAAGATTGGACGAATTTGAATTATTATTATACTTGTAAGTGTGGAAAGAAGTGAGACAATTATTAGTGCTGGCTAAAGCGGATAAGAGACCGAGATTTGATGGTCAAACTTCATGTATCGTGATTGTGAACCCAGATGAAAGAGTTTCAAAGGAATAAAATGCATTTTCCTGCTCATTTACCTCCTAGAGAATTTATGCTTTGAAATTCTAAAGGAAAAATGAGGATGTACTAGTTTTATTTTCAAATGATGATTGGAAATAATATATATATGCTTTAAGTATGTGTAATTCTTTGATTTTGGTAAATATGTGAATTTTACTTGAATTTCAATTTAAAAATTTGTGAATAACTGATGAGTTTGTTGAAATTTTGTATGTGATGGGCTGATACAAGGTTAAAATTTTCTAAACTAGATTTTCCCCCTTGATTGTATACTGGTGTATTTTCACACTTGAATTCATCTATGGTTTAAAAAAAATAAATAATAATAAAAATAAAAATATCTTGAATTTTCAGAAGAACAGCGAACTTATGTTTTTATAATGAAAATCTTGAACTTGATAAGATTTTTGTTGCTTTAAATACTCTTCTTATCTTTTAAAATTCTTGGTTTTCAAGAAGGGTGAGCCTATCTTTAGGTGTACGGATTGAGGGAACTTTGAGATATAGAGTAACCGCATTCAAGAACACGCAGTTAGTGTGAATTGACTTGGTTTCCATTTGACACGTAAGTTAGCAAGTTGTACTTATTTCTTGGGTTTGAACTTGGAGCTTGAGGCTTTAACTATAAAACCCTAAGACTAGTTATTCTTGGAGATGATGGTGCTCTGGTTGGTGGCTTGCTTATTAAAGATTTTGAATTTCGAATGGATAACCTTTGGTTTCCGCTTGTGTTATGGTTTGATTGGATCTAATTTCGTAAAGGCATGTGATCTGATTGGAATTAGTGATATTCGGACCCATTGGTTTAATTAAGGACTTAGGAAGGGTGGTGCACGCCGTGAGACCTTTTGTATCCCGCTTGCATATACTTCTACATTTTGTGACCCTTAATTGCCTATATACAGTATTTGACATATTGGGCTTGTTTTGTGACTTCTTAACTCGTACTATAACCTTCGATACATGTAAAGAATCATGTCTTGATTCTAAATATTTTTGCAACTTGTATATGCATTAAGTTCTTTTATGATTAATTATTCCTTTTCTTGCGCTTATAGACTCTTATTAAGTATGGTAGCAGGAATAGGAAAAAGGGGTCTTGGCCGAGGGCTTAGACAACCCTGTACTCATGAGAAAAAAATTGATGGATTTATATAATTTAATGAGATCCTAGTACTGAATATGAATCGAGAATAAACCAGAAGATTAGATCTACCAGTGTATAATGGATTAACCTAGTTGGGAACTTAGTGAGATTTTCCTGTGTGAAATTTTAATAGCTGCTTTATACGTATATTATGATTGGTCCTATGGCCATATTTCAACTTTTGTGAAAGTTTGAACTCCAAAAGTATTTCGTGGGTTTGGTGAGATGACTTGAACTCATTACCAATTTGTTCTACTTGAACAAAAGCGCTTTCAATTTTACTTGACTAATACTATACCCAGATTCACTTGTTTTACTTTTCACAAAATTTATATATATATATATATATATATATATGTATACACATTTTGAACTCGTTTGATACTCGAAATCAGATAGAGTTCAAGTTCGAATCTTTCTTAGGAACATGAATGCCTATTTGTTATGAATCAGATATTAGAAATGATCGGGTTTTATGTACCAGTAGAGTTAACTCTTGGTTGGATAAAAGGGTGGTAAAGGTATTGGATCACAGGTTATGCGAATATGAACCTACATGTTTACCTATCTTTCTTAAAGGTATTTTCTAAAATATACGCCTTACTCGAACATAGATTTAACTCGAAACTTTGAGAAAAAGTGTTGGAACACCCTCCATGTATATGTTATGATTATTATGTATATGTTTTAAAAATCATGCATTAAGTTGCATGATTAATATTCTTAAATCTATTTGAGAGATT
This sequence comes from Coffea eugenioides, assembly GCF_003713205.1. Taxonomy (NCBI): domain Eukaryota; kingdom Viridiplantae; phylum Streptophyta; class Magnoliopsida; order Gentianales; family Rubiaceae; genus Coffea; species Coffea eugenioides. The sequence continues at coordinate 27,703,353 of NC_040045.1, read as the reverse complement.
TTAAATATGTATTGATGATTGTGGTTAAACATTATTTGAAATCTCTTACTAAGAAAATTTAATTTTGGGTCGTGAAGAAAAATTTGTATCTTTAACTCTAATTTTGAAAATTTTGAATCGCATTTTGCCACAGATACATTCAAAATACATCAAAAGTCTTGACCTTATCTTGTAAGTCATGATTGGTTTGATTTAGACAAAATTTTGAGGAAAGGGATTTTGGTCCTGCTAGTGCGTAACAGTTTTTTTTGTTAGGATTCGGAACTTGTTTCATATGGCGTGTAATTTATGGTTTCACTACACACGGGAGTAAGACCTTAGAAGGGAAGTACATATCATTATATCAAGAGGTATTACTTTAGTCGTGTGTGTGGATTTTCTTAAGTATCATTCGAGGAGAGGGAAGAGTAAATATACCTGGATGACTTAGATGCGTGAGAATTTACAGGTTGTGGATAGTTGAGTTTCAAATTCTGATTTGCTACTTATTTAGATGCTTGAGCAGTTGATAGGCTAACAGTCAGGATTAAGAAAATGGATGAATGAAAAGTTTGGAAGAGATGCGTATAGAAATAGAAGTTCTTCACAAGGAGTTGGAATTCCAAACTAAATTAGCTGAATTCTGGGAAGAAAAGAAAAAAAAAAAAAGGGTCGAGAACTTAGGGTTGAAGATGGGATCCAATGTTTAATCGCCAATTTGAGATATTAAAAGTTGTGAGATTTGGGTGAGTGAAAGGAAATATTTGATGGCTTGAATGAGCCTAACGATTAGGGACCGGATGTTATATTTGGAATGGACGCTTGAGGCTATATATACATAGATTATTGAGATTTGAACGATGAGACTATTAAGAACAAATACTCCATAGCCTCACATAAACGAGAATTATAATCAAGGGTCAAGAGCAGCGAATAAGGGATTTAAAGTAGAGTTACTACCAACCGGGAATCCTAGAAACTGATGTGCTTAACCACTTCCAATTCAAGATGGGGATGCTTGAATTTTCAGTTATGCCAATTGGGTTGACTAATGTATTAGCAGCAATTATTGCATTAATGCATCAAGGTTTTAAATCGTAATAGGATTAATCTGTGATGGCATTTATTGATGATGTATTGATATACCCTAAAGTTTGAGAAGATCATGAAAAAAGTACCTGATGGTAGTTTTACAAACCCCGAGAGAACGCTAACTTTTGTTAAGTCCAATAAATGTGAGTTCGATGGGAAGAAATAGCCTTTCTAAGTTATATAATATCTAAGAAAGAAATTGTTGTTAACTCAGCTTAAGTGGAAGCTGTTTAAGAGGAAATGACTAGAAAATCCTACCGAAATTTGGAGTTCTTAGAGGTAGTCGAATATTACCTTGGTTTGATCAGGGACTTCTAAGGATACGAGACTTGGCAAGTTATTTGAAATTCTAAATGTGAGGAAGAATTTGAAGGTGAAAATCGTTTAACCAGTGCACTTGTGTTGGCTTTACCGAGCGGATGAGGTGATTTTGTGATTTATACAGATGGTTCAAAGGATGGTTTAGAATGTATATTAATAATATATGATGAGGTGATTGTATATGCCTTCTGAAAGTTAAAATCTTCCCGGAAGAAAGTAATCAACTTATGATTTGGAGTGAGTTGGAAAACGTAAGTCAATGATTGATCTGATAGGCTTAACCATGAAGGGAATGATATTGTTCTAAGTATGAATTTCGAGGACGAAATTCCTTTCAAGGAGGGGAGGATGTGAGAACCCGAAAATTTTCTTATTTTTATAGAATATTACTGGAATATTTAAATTATTATTCACTCATTTTCTTCGAATTATTTATTTCAACCATTTTAAATCCATTTATATGGAATGACGCCTCTTTATATTTTTAAAGTGTCTCGTTTCAAAAATTATTTTCTTATAAGCTTGTTTAGTGAAAACGTGAAAACGTGTCCAAACACTTTAGCCAATTGGGAATAAAATAAGTTCAAAAATTTGAGACATATACAATGGTCCTAAAATAGACAATTTTAGGTTTAAGTACTCAAGTGATAGTTAGTGGTACGATCGTTATAAGAATTTCTCGAAGGTTTCATTTTATTGCGCCTAAATTAGAAATACGTGTTTTCACGTGCGCGCTTAATTGAGGGACTTTGGACCATTATTTTGAAACAATTAAGAATGAATAATATTTATATGAATGTAAGTGCCCTAGAGGTTTAGTGCACTAGTGCAACAAACGTAAGAGAAATCGAACACAAAACGCGCGCGTAGGGCACTAGTTGTAATTGATTTGACGTATTTAATATATTAGACGTCAAGCGTCTTATGTACGCAAAGGAACCAGCAATCTCATTTCATTTCTGCAAAGCTTCATGGACGGCTAGACAGCAACAAAGAACAACCGAAACCTTCAACATTTCCTCTTTCAAAGCTCATGCAAATCACCACCAAATCTTCTCAAAATTTAGCACCACTTAGCCTAAGCCTTGGAGTTCACATCTAGCTAAAAAGGGGAGGATTTGCACGGCTCACTTAGGAGCAAGGAAGAACCGAATCTCTGCCTTAAACATCAACCAAGAGTAAGTCTTAATCTAGCCTTCTAACTTTGATTTTTGGAAGTCTAGCATATCTTTTAGCTCTTGATCTCTTATGGGTTGTTGTGGATGTTGGAAAATTGTTAAACGTGGGCTCTATGAACTCCCACTTTGGGTTGATGGCTGTGATGATGTTTGATGATGGTTTTGTTGCTGAATTAGAGCTTAAGGAAGTAGATTAAAGGTGCTTTGTTACCAGAAACGTTATTGAACTCTTGAAACAAAAAGTTCCCATTTTACCCCTGCTCTGTTCGGTCACTTTAATGCAGAAATTTGAGGATTTAATGGCTTGATTATGTTGTTTACATGTTGTAGCAGTTGTGTACAAATTTTCGTTGAAAAATACTGAGTTTTGGTGGGTCAAACGAATTTATTTCCAAAGCTAGTAATCTGGGAAAACGGTTGCCGTCGTAACCAGACCAGTGTTCGTGTTTCGTCCATAACTCCATACTCCGACGTCAAAATCAAGTGCCGTTAGCGGCATTTGAAACTAGACGTTCCCATGTTTCCAACGGTGTATAATGTACATTCTGGTTTTATGTTTGTGAGCCACACCATTCATCTGAATTCAGCTGTCCTGTTTCTCCGTTCTGCCGAAATGATTTGATGATGCTGCAATTTTAGGCTTAATTTCGAACCAGTTGCATGCCGAAACTTGAAACCATTTCTTCTGTGAAATTTTAGCCCTGTGAATTTATTTTCTAACACTATCAACCATTCCCAATTCCGAGTTAAATTGAGGGAGTTATGATCAAAATACGGCGACTGCCTCGTTTTTGAAACCTTAGATTTGGACAGATTGCCTTAAGGATTTTTCCAAACTTTGGTTGATTGATTAACCACCTTTCCGAGGGTATTTTTCCATGAAATTTGATAGAGAGATACCCTTCATATGGGAGTATTATACTGCAAAATTTGGTGTCAATCCAAGTCCGTTTCGGCACTTAATAAAAGGTCCAAAGTCGGAACCAAATCTGGAAATTTTGTAACAGTCTTGAATTTTTCCCAACTTTGAGCTACCGTATCTCGGTACTCGAAACTCCGATTCTTGAGCCGCTTGTTCTGTTCAAAACTTTACTTGCACTTCTAATCGAGTTATAAGTTTCAAGGGCCGGTTTGCAACGAGTGATTTTTGCCGAATTTCCAAAATTAGCAAAAAACCAACCCCGGCTCAATCCTGGTAATCTAGAACAGCAACTTTAGGCTCATTTTTGAATACCTTTCACTTAGATTCATGGAATGGTGTCTTCTATGGACTTTTAGTACTTTGGAAGATGATTCCAACGGTACCAAATTCATCAAGTTTCGATTAGTAGAAAGAAAGTTATGATTTTTCAAAGATTTGACCAAAAATCGAAAATTCTGAAATTTCAAAGGAAATCCGCGAAGGAACTATTCCACAAAATCCGGCCTTGAATCCGGCCTTGAATCCGGCCAGTTTCTGGCCGGATTGTCGGCCGGATTGGTGGCGAAGTTTGAAAAAAAAGGAGGTTAGCCACTGCCTCCAATCCGGCCGGATTGTGACGTGGCCAGCCCACTTCCGATTTCGATCGTTCGTTTAGCAATTGTTTCGCTCGTACTCGTTTCCAACCAATGATTTTAAGGATAATAATCCGATTTTACTCGAGTCCTGCACCCTCTTGGAAATCCAACTTCAAAGACAAGCCAAACGAAGTTTTCAAAATATTTCTGAACCTTACCCGTGTCCAATCTTTCTCACCACTTGGGGATCTATAGTAATTATCTACTATTCGATGTTCAGGCACGCACGAGGACCTCCAAGAGGACCCTACCGTGGAAGTTTGAACTCTCCCTCCAACCTACTTGCTTGCATAACTGGTGAGTGTCAAGTGTATGCCTATTTGAACTCTAAAGTCTTGATTCATGCTTGACTTACCTGATTACATGCTTAGTCTATTTGATTTTGAAAAAAATGGAGTCGAGTGTGTACTTAATCGCACTCGTTCTCATTTGGCACGAATGACTCATGTCTAACATGATTTGCCTGGTTTACATGACTTGAAATGCCTGCTTAAACATGTCAAATGCTTGAATACATGAAATGGTATGCTATGATTGCATACGTCGATGGAGTGAATCTCCTCGACATTTACATGATACATGGGGGACGCCCAAACTCATAGGCCGACCCTGGAACTCGAGCCGGCATGGGTTTGGTCGGGAACTTCGGTGAACCATGAGATTCACATGATAAGCTTGATCTATTGAGAGATCTCGCTTGGCATACTCGTAAAGTATCGCCTTATAAATGTCGTGCGGGCCCGAAGTGGTGTATGGTGGACGGATGAGAAGTAAGTGGTGAACTACGGATATGAAAATATCAACCCGGTTGACGGAGAGTCTTCACGGGGAGATATACAAATGACATCGGCAAATGTGGAATTTAGCTCCTGAGAGCTTCTATATCCTTGAATTGTTTCTGGTTACGCTTTGTTGGCGTTATTAATTACTTGCAAGCTATTACCTGAATTGTTATTTGGGCTTGTTATCTGAACTATGTGTCTGCATGTGTGTTCTTGGCCTCACGAGCGTTTTGCTCACCCTGTAGATTTGTTTTCCTTAACAGGTTTGAACTCGGAGGTGAAATGGAGAAACCTCTTGATGTACTTTTGTTTAGGGCTTGTTATTACTTTTGGTTATGCCTTTGGTTTTGGAATTGTACTTTTGGTATGGAAATGTGACCCTGAGAACTGTCACAGTTGGTATCAGAGCCATATGCCGACAGTTGGGACCTTAAGTCCTTCGTCTGGAAAAGCCCCGAGCCTCTCGTTCGTGAAGAGTCACGAAGCGAAACTCTCCGTAGGGGATGCCCGCGTGCGGGTGGGAAGCTGATAGGTACCCCGTGATGTGACCCTTTGGACAAAATGTAATCTGTATTCTGACGTGTGGTTTGGAGAATGGATTACTATTATTAAGTTTGAATACTTCCGCATTTATTGTATCTAAATTATTGGCTTGTATTGTGTGGTCCGGCTATAAGTTGAATGGAATTGCTTGAGTCCTGGCGAGAGCTAGGCAGGCGTTCCGCGGATACCCTTTGGTTCGCCTTAGGGAGAAGTGGGGGCGTCACAATGAAAGCCAGGGAGAAATCCAAGCCAGGCTGATGATCAAGGTCCACACGCACCAAGACAGAAGGCAACAAATGGTGGGGATTGGAATCACTGCTACTGACTCGGCAGGTTGTCTACAAGCAAGCTGGGCATTAAGGGAAAGAATGTCTGGAGACACAAAGCAGGACCAAGCTGGTGCGGTGAGGCTAGCACTTCTGAATGCAATCAGTCAAGGCTGGAAGAGTGTTAAAGTAGAGTTAGAAGATAGTGAGCTGGTAGAGTGCATAAAATATACAAGGACCTGCAATCAACAGATGGCTACTCTCCTGGAGGATATAAAATATATAAGTAATTTGTTCCAAAAGTGTTCTTTCTCTTTTGTTGAATCAGGATTTGTAGGAAGTATCAAGTTGAGCATGCATGCTCTAAACATCCTCGTAGATGAGGAATGGGTGAATCCCAATTTGTAGTGCTAGGCACTATTGTTTTGGTAGGACTATTGTCCTGATGACTGGACCTTTGTCCAAATATTGTAAATATTTGAGTAATATATAAAGCTAACGTTTCGAAAAAAAAAAAAAAAAAGAGTCAGTGAGTTAGAGAGCGCGTAGAAACCAATAGATGCATTTCTTCCTTCCTTGGTCTTTAGAAAAGAGTAGGGCTGGGCAAAATTATCGGCTAACCTAAAAATTCGTCATATCTGATTCGATTTGACCCAAAAATTAGGATATTTAATTTTTATTATTTGATCAGGTCAAAAGAGGGTTGGGTACCCGCTAACATATGGGACGGGTTAGGGTCATATAATTAAAAACTCGCAGGTATCTGATCCGTCCCGCATATATATATATTATTTTTATTTTTATACACATACTATAAAATAATAATCTAGAACAAAATAAGTAATTTTATTGAACAAATTGCATTATAAATATGAGAGACTATAGTTTATTTACAAAATTCATTTGTAGAGGTCATGATCTTTTATTTTATAAAAAAAAAGTTTAATTAATGTGGAACATATATATTAAAAATTGTGCTACTTATTTCAAATTTTTATTGATTTTAAATTCTTTTATTTTTTTCCTTTATCTTATATTCTTTTCATATGCTTGTTTCTTGGTGGGAAACTTTTTTTTAGAAAAAAATTTATTATATCTTAGATGAATGTGTAAAATATAAAATTAAATTGGTATAAATTATTTTTTAAAAAAAATTAAATGATAAATGGGGTGGGGTAGGTACTCTATAATCGGGTATCCGCTGATATGCGGGGCGGGTAAGGGTCAGAAAATGGCTGACCCGCAAGGTGCGGGTTGGGTTAGCCAAATGGTGAATGTGGCGGGTACCAGACCCGCGCCCACCCCTAGAAAAGAGGCTTGATAGTTTGTGCTTTTTTTTTTGCTTTAACAAGATTTATATAATGATCGGAGTAACACACAATTAAATAATATTATAAATAAACATACAAAAATGGAAAAAAAATTAGAAATTCACATATATTGACACTTTAATCTAGGATCTCTAGTAGTTGCATCTTTAATTCTAATCACTAAATCAATATCTCATGACATAGTGGTCAAGATTAGTATGTAGCTTTGCAGTGGAGGACCAAAAGGATTAAAGTAATTTATCTTGTTTAGGAATGGCAATGGGCGCGGTCACCCGCCTTGCCGGGGGGGGGGGGGTGGGGGCGGGGGGAAAAATATTCCCCTCACTTAAAACGGGGCGGGGGAGTGTACCCCCGCCCCGCCACCCGTTTTAAAAAAATAAATATATAAAATATATATGTATATAATTATATATAATATATAATTTAATTAATTACAAACTTATGATAATGATATTATTAGTTATATGTATTATATAATGTCTATTAGTATATATAATATAATTGATATTATTAATTATACTAATAATTATATATGTGTACTAATACAAATTATTAATTGGTTATACTAAATTTACTAATACATTTATACTAAATCTCTAATTACACTTAATACAATAATATTTTTTCTTAAAAAAAGCACAAGCACAATAATGAATTAGTGATTGTATTTGTGCCAAATGTAAAAACTTGACTACTTTAGTTATATTTATTTCATCATGTTGGATTGTATTCAAATATTTTTTGTTTAGTTGTTTTTATAAGTTTCAATTGTAAAATTATAATGAATAATAATTTGACGATGTGTTAATATTTTAGAACTTGATTATTTGCTAATGAATAATAATTTGATGATGTGTTAATATTTTAGTACTCGATTATTTGCTAAAATTTAACCATAATAAAATTATATAACAAATTTTTATTAACCTCACGGGGCACCCGCGGGGGAAGCGGGGCGGGGCGGGGGGAGTGGGGGACGGGGGATGGGGCGGGAGCGGGGGGAGTTTGTAGGCCCCTCCCGCATCCCCGCCCCGTTGCCATCCCTAATCTTGTTCCAAAATCAAATCCAAAGTTGGATGAAGTTTTATGACAACATGATATCTACTCAAAGAATATTTTGAGACAAAAACACGAGAATACAACAATAACAACTGATTAAGAAAAATGTACAACAATGCACTGCCAAATCTTTGCCGAATTCAATGCATAAAAGCGAATTGACATGATCAAAACACTACTAATTCAATTAGACAAATGGAGAATTGACAAGGAAGTAATAAAGAGTGTGTTTGGTTTACATTTTATCTACACTTTATTTGTCTATACTAACTTACTTGCATTATTAATATATTTTTCAATCACTTTTTTATCTTATATATATCACATAAAAAAAAGTGTTACAGTATTTTTTAAAAATTCATCAAGTTGCTTGAACATTAGTGTAGCCTCTCCATCATCTTGTTTGGTATTAAAGCTTAGAACAACTACTTCTTTCTTTATTTAACATGGCTTCCCTTTTGTTCAAAGTTATTAGACATTGTTTGGATTGTACCGTACTCAAGAAAATTTTTTACGTTTTTCTAACTACACTTTTAATTATTTTTCTACCTCACATACATCATATCGATACAGCATATTTTTGTATAAAAATTTCTAAAAATGACAATCCAAATGAAACAACTTTTGATTGATTGAGATCAAATTTCACACTTTTGAGGCCCTTAAACCCAAAAGCCGCACATGATTTAATAGGTCTTTCATGCATGGCTCTATATACCATACTAATACTATATAGGAGTTGATCTTTTGAGGCCCTTAAACCCAAAAGCTTCACAACGAATTTCATGCATATGTATATTTGTCTTCGCATGAAGGTCCATAGCACAATCAAAGGAAGAAAAATAAAAATTGGGAATGTTATAAGCACCAAATTACGAGACGACGCGTGAATAAGCGGCAAGAACGGTGGTGCAGAGATATTCATATAAGATGTGCCACCACCCAATGCAAAAATGCTACGAGTCGGCTATCTGTTCCCAAATAGTACTCATACAAGGAAAATACGAAGAAGAAAGCAAGACAAAAATCTAGAGACAAGAGGGCTCTAACGGGGTTCAATAATTCTCTATCTATAAAGGTGTAGTGGAAGGGAGAAATTTTTGTGTGAATGAGATAGTGTATATATTGATTTGGTAATGTATCTAATCATATTCATTTATAGGCTCTAAGCTGTAGCCAATCAAAAGCATCTAATCATATTCCTTTTTAGGCTTTAAGCTGTAGCCAATCAAAAGCGATACTACACTGGCACTTAATCTCTACTATCTCTAGCAAATAGTACTAGTACTGCTACTAGTGCAGAGTTTTTTTAAGATTGTCCTTTCTGGCTTATCGTGCGTACTAGGCGCAACGAGCCAGTTCGCATTTGGAACAAAGAGTGCTAGGCGCGACGACTAGCTAGTAGTTTCGGGGGAAAAAAAAATCCAGCCACCCACAATGGCCATAGAACAAGAACACCGATTTTAGACAATCATATTTGACAGATTTTCTTCATAACATCGACAGTCTAAGCAATTCGCCCTTCATTTACTTCAAAACAAGTATAAATAGATATTTTAGGAAAAAATATGAGCGACAACTAAAAAGGTCTTGAAAGAAAACAAAGAATAAAGTAAGAGTAAAACGACAAATTGATATGCATACAAACATGTCTAAGGGAGAACTCAAGTGAGACTTGGACAAGAGTATCCAATGTTTCTTCTGCCCATATTATTATGTAGTCTCATAAAATTCAAGAATAGACAACTAGACTATACCACTCTGAAACACTAATTTTGCAGTTCAATAGGGGATTGCCGGAGGGTAACTATGGTTTTGTATGGTTATTATGCTTCTTCTTCCAATGCTTGATATATAATATATATTCACGTACACAATTGTATTTATATATTAAATTGGTCTACATGAATAAAATTATACATATAATAAAGTTATATTTGCGCGTATACTAAATTATGTAAGAAATCCAATAGCTTGTAAAATTGATCCAGTCCACTTAGTGGCTAGGAACTAAGGATAATGTAACTGAGGATGGAATCAAAGCGCATTATTAACCATATTTGCTTTGGTCATCCGCCCAAGTGGCTCAAGGGTGGAGTTTGCCAAAATATGGTCATCCTCCATATGCAGTGCACATGCATATTATGTAAGAATTTGTTTATATTGTGTGAGAATTTGTTTTTAGGTACAATTCTTCTGTGTTTGGGAGCTCAAAAAACAACCTATAAAAAGCTCTTTTTTTTGTGTGTGTCTTAGAAACCAAAAGAAATTAGTATGTCTATATAAAAAGCAAAAAGAGCAATAATGCTTCAAGAGGCCCGAGAGCCTCGTTTCGTTCATTTCCATCCTCCCTTACCATCCCTTACCATTAGCATCTTCTCCTACTTTTTTCACTCGTCAAAGATCACCACCAAGTCACCACTCAACCTCCTTCATGCCTTTCCATTTTTTTCTCGCTGAAAAACGCAGATGAGTAACGTCCAACAGCCAACATTCAACGATCAAGGAAGATTACCAAAAAGGATGACCATTGTTCTGGCCTCCTCCTATGTCCTTTTTTTCTTTTCTTTTTTTTTTCAATTTTTTTTCACTATCTAGACTTTATCCATTGTTATTGAATATTTCTATCTTTTGGGTTTTTTGGTTGTAGGTACTTTTAGATTCTTTCCTCCAAATCTCCAGCCTCACGGGTAAGTATATCAAGGAATTAATGTCTTCATTGTTTTATTTTTTTGTATATATACTATAACCTCTGTCCTTTTTTAATTTTGATGAATTAATTTTTTTATTTTTAATTTTTTTTCCTTCAGTTTGCGATAGTTCTAGATTAGTTATAGCTTTTATTTTTACTTGTAATACGAATTTTGGATAGGATGGCTAGTAGATTGTTTACTTAAAATAGAAATTGAAGGCTCTTTGCCTAGATAATGTGTAAAATTCTGAACATTCATGAAATTTTAGTTGAAGACAAACTTGTTTTTGTGCATGAAGTTAGCTATCCTTATAGAATATGTTTTTGTTTGTTTTTGTTATGGGGAATGTTTGTTGATTTGCAGCATTGCTGAATGGAAAGAGTTGCAGTGGAATTTTGATGAAGAATATTTTTTTGGAGCAACTTGTTGAACTGTTCTTTACTTTTGGTGCTTTGGGAATTCTAGATTATGACGCTTTAGGGTGTGTTTCCTGATGCTAATCCAATGGTGAATGACTCAAGAATTGAATATGTGATTTGCCGTGGAAGGTGTTTTTTTGGAGGGAATTTTGCCAATTTGGTCCTTGAACATTTTCACTAAAACCAATTTCATCCTTGATAAATTATTTCATCAATTTAGTCCTTGGATAAGTTTTATACTTCCAATGTCGGACTTTTCACTACATTTTACTCAACTACGTGGACCTATAGGGGTATAATCGTCACATTAGTCTAATCTTCTGCAATTAATCGACGAATACCCCACCCGTGCGATTAACCTTAAAAAATAGAATGTAATGGGGGGAAATTGGGAGAAGAACTAGGGTTTCGGTGAAATTGCAATGGAGGCCAGAATTGAACCAAGAACATCGTGAGCTCAAGTAGCGATGGTGACAGGGATGGCAACAATCAACCGCAGTCATCAATAAGATCAAGTAAACCATAATTGCAAACCTAGTTCTCTTCACCTGTATGATTAGTTGGTCGATTTTGGTGCCACTATTATATTGGAATGGTGAAATAATATATAATGGAAGGATTTGAGGGAGAGGGGGTTTATTTTCCAATATGGTATAGCTGTAGTGGGGCATGAACGGAGTTAGGCATGGTGAAATTTTTTGTTAAAGTACATATAGATTTCACATGGAAAAGATAAAACATTTACTTTGACTAGTATCTTGTTGGCTAGAATGAACTAATCTTGTGAGATTGGCATTGATCTATTTTGGATGACTAGAACGTGCTGGTTGTATGAACACTTTCTATTGTCTTTTTTCGGCTAGACATTTGTCGGGTGCTACCTGGTTTAGTTATGTTAAGGGAATGTCAAATTTTAAGGCGCAATTCTGCCAAATATTTTTTAGGCACCAAGCTGCCACAGCCTTTGCATATGTCCAAATTTCTCAATTTGTCCAACGATTGCATATATAACTGAGACAATTGCTACATCAAATGGTTTACAATGCCTTACAACCACACTATAACCAAACAAAATTAAGGCCAATCATAGCAACCTTGCAAGTTCGTGAACAAAAGGCTAAATCTGACTACATAGTTTTTCCTAATTCATCTAAACTAAAATTTGGAGCCCCAAGTCCATGACAGCATGTCCTCTTTTGTCGTTGCCAACAAGCAACTTGCTCTTATCTTTTAGCTTGTGAATTTCAGCTTTCATCATCTTGTTCTTTTCTTTCAACCTTGCAAGTTCTATCTTCATGAACTAGTTCTCTTGTTCGGGTTTTCTTAGTTCCTTCAAGAATTTTGCCATCATATTTTTTATCATCTCCAGCATTGGTGGATCAAACCACAAAAAGTATTTACAAGCCTTCAGTAACTGTAATCAATATTAATACCCCCATTAGGTGTAGAAATTAGATTGCGTATTACTGCAAATAGAACTAAATTAAAAGTTACTACTAAATAGCCATATCCGATTATACTGCCAAAACAAAAAAAATTCCCCTCACATAGTAGTTTATATGCTGTAAGAAATTCGGTTGGATATGAGTAAGCAAGTGTAGAATCTTGTAGAAGCAATCTTTGGTGATTTCAAGGGACAACTTTGCCAGCAAGAAACAACTCATTTGGATCTTGAATTCCTCTATAAATAGAAGTCTTGGAGAGCATTTTTGAGAACTTTGAAGATTAGAGAAACTCCACAAAAAATGTATAGTTATTAGTTAGATTTGAATCTAACTATACAAAAAATGTATAGTTATAGTTATTAGTTAGTAGTCTTCACTAGAATTTCCTTAGTTTATTAGTTAGAGTAAATTAGTATAGTTAATGTGGTTTTTCAATCTTGTACTTATAGTTAAATTTGAATGAAGATTTGAGAAGCAAAGATGGAGAGGTTGAAACTCACGTGACAAGGGTGACTTCTCTTCTATTACTTTCTCTTTTGTATTTGATTTCTTGCTTAGCTATAGTACAAGTTTGGTATTTGTTTTCATGTTTAGTTAAAGTTTATGCCTAGATTATGGATGAACTTTTTATATCTTGTTAGTGATATTTATTTGATTATTTAGTGATATTATTTTGAACAAGTTATTTATCACTTTTGCTTATTTAATCATGATTAACTGACCATTAATTGTGATAATTTTAAGGTATTAAGTTGCAATGAGAATTGAGATTTAACATTAGTTCAAAAAATGATAAACCTAGGAACTACACTCTTGAGAGTAGAGGAACACCTTTGTGACTTAAGTGACTTGTTTCATGTAATTTCATAGAAGAAATGAGCTTGTAGTTAATTTTATAACCACAAGAGTAGGTATGGTTTAATTACAAGTATAGTTGATTCACTACGAGAGTAGGTTTCGCATACATTAGGAAATTACGTCATAACTAGTCAAGATAATAGCATTCACTTAATCGGTAATTTCATTTGCAAGCATAGTAAGGAATTCCATATCTCTAGAAGTTTTCTATTATTACTTTTATTACTTTTATTTTACGTTTATAGTGTAGATTTAATTTCTTACACTTATAATAGTCTAAATGATAAAGGAGTTCGAAAACCATCATTAATTGATAATCTTTCTTGTGGTTTCGACCTTTAATACACTATACTCTATGACTCGTATACTTGCGAAAAATTGCGTGTGGAGTAATTATGATTTTATAAATGTAAAACTTGACTGTGGATGAGCTAATCATTATATGTATACCCCTCGTTCATCAATTTCATAAAGTGATTTGATGTTCATTATATTTGGTAATTCTATGCTATATCAATGGCATTTTCCCTTTGTGATTCTGGAGGGTGTGACAGCAAACTCCTTGTATGTAAATAGTTGACAAAATGGTACTCATTCCCAGGCTGATTGCTATTTGTGCATTCTTTATTTACTGGAAGTTCCTAAGCATGCAATATAGAAGACTCCATGAAGTAAGGACTCATTCATTTGTTCCCCAGTTTAGAACCTCTTTTGCTATTATATTTTCATGAGGAAAGGCATAGAAAAATTTTACTCCCGGTGCTTTAGCTTCAGAATTTACCTTTAGTCAGATTATGTAAACTAAGAAAGTGCACCACCCCATGGTGATTACTGATTTTTATATTGTTAGCTGAAATTTGTATCCATCCTTTCATGATTTTCCAACTTTTGATATATTTGAGTTCTCTTATGAATCATGAAGATTTGGAATGTGGTCAACTTTCTGCACTAAAAGCCTAAGAATTATATTCCAGTAAATGTTTTCACTATTTTGTGAGCATGGAAAGATAGCAAAATCTAACCCTTGATGATGTTTATAAGTTTTAAGTAGCTGCATCATTTGGAAATTGATGGATCTCGTAACTAAACCATAGTGCAACCTAGCCTTGAAACCGCAAGTGCTGATGGCAAGCTGGACGAAATCCTCTAATATTTTGGTTATTTAATGAGGACAACGCTTCCTATTTTTCACATGATTACATACTCATATGAAGGCTTTAACTTTTACTGAATTATAGATGAAATCTTGTTTGATTCTGCCTAAATGTTGAAATTCTTTAATGTTCTGGTTCATTAATAAGGACGACACTTCCTATTTTTTACATGATTACATACTTAGATGAAGGCTTTGACTTTTACTGAATTATGAGCTGAAATCTTGTTTGATTCTGCCTGAATGTTGTAACCTGCAAGGATGTAGCCATCCTCATCCTACTTACTGGTAAAGATCAACCTTCGCTGGTTTATGGATGCCTTCACCATATTAAAGTTTACTCTAATTTTGGTTCAATATTTTTTGGTTTATCTGTAACTAAATTCCATCAGAAACAAACAAATTCCACTAATGGATCCATTTTGAATTTGTACAAATCATTTACTAAACTGGGCATCTCCATCTTTTCTTCCCACTGCGCGTAGTGCGGTTTACGCCTCCTAGTTCGTTTAAGAGCTTGCAATCATTGTTCCGTTGTGTCTTGGTAAAACGCGTAGTTAGGTGAAGACAAATGGCTTTTCAACCATCCTTTTCTGCAATGGAATGTGACTTTTTAAGATTCTAGTGTATATTGATATGCTTATGTCATCTCGCATCTTGATTGTCATTCTAGAATTTAAAAATGACAGTGCACCATGGATTTATGCTTCATCGTAGATTCTAATAGCATGTAATCAGAAAACATGCTTTTTTGGTTTGTTAGGTCTAAAGCAATTTATTCTTGAAGTACAAAAATAGAAATTCTGATATCTACAATTGGTTAGCTGGGATCTTTAGATGACTGATGTGGTGATTTTGGAAGAATTTTTGGTATTCTTGATAAAAATTGCCCTAATTGCAACTTTTTCTGGATTATCTTTTTTGCTTTTCTCAACTTTTCTTTTTCAACATGTAAGCAATAGGAATTATGACTGCTCAATGCATTCACCTTTTTTGCTATTTTTGATGTCAATTTTGTTTGAGTTTGTACAAATGCTTGTTATCAGTTATTAAATATGGGTGTTTTGTCTACCTTCGTCCTGCCGATCTCTTTTTTTTTTTTTTTTTTTTATCGAATATGATAGACCTATTCCTACTATATATTACAAGGAGGAGTGTGATCCAACAGGTCATGGGGAGAATCCGGGGGACTAAACCTTAGTTTGTTTTTATTTCCTGCCGACCTTAGTTTGTTTTCATTTCCCACTTATTTGGTTTGCACCTTTTCCCGTTGACTCTTTGCTGGTTTCATTAAAAAAAAAAAAAGACGACTCTGTGTTGGTTCTTTTGCAATAGCCATTTTAACTGCTGTTTATTTCAGTTTTGCCCCGTATTCCCCACTCATGTTTTGCCAGGTTCTTAGCAATTAATTGAGCATCTTGTGGTTATTTTTATCTTTTTCTCCTTGTGAATGGCCTTTATACGATAAAGAACACATTTACGTCAAAAGGATACAGGCTGCTCTCAAGAGCAGGTTCCACAGCTGCTTGTTCGAGATTCATTGACTCTCCATCAACCGAGAAATTATAATGTCTGTAGATTACCACTAAACGTCACTTTCCATCCACCGATCATCCCCCTGCTAGGCCTGAACGCCAATCAAGTATCTATGGTTCGTCAATCTCCTCGACCAAACCCTATACCGGCTCGATTCAATCAACTAGCTATGGGGTTGGGCTTATAACCCCAGGTATTCAAGTATTCATGATATGGGTTAAAACCTCAAGTATTTAGAATCAAGTATTCATGAGTGGAGTCGTTGGTTGTCACCCAACGCTCACGCAGGTAATGATTGGAGCCGTTAGCTGTCACCTAACGCTCCGTCATGAGTTCAATTCACGAGTTCAAGTCATGAGTAAACAAGTTAGGAACTTTGTCCTTTACCCAAGGTTGCCCAACTTATCCGACCGCTCTAAAACTGGTCTCAAGCATGAAGTCCAACGAGGGCTCAATTCAACAGTTACCGACCTACATTTACACATATGTATGAGTAACTCAAGTTTCAACTTATCCGACGCCTAGATAAGGGTTCAAGGGCCTAGTTCAACTACTGCAAGAAGATATACAGTCGGTTTACAATCATGCACATGTACATGCACGTCCATATGTAAGATCAAATGTTTCAAGTTCACGGAGTCGAGTGCACATAAGGACACACTTGCCTAACAAAAATCAAGTCACAAGCAAACTCAGCAGTCACGGTTTCAAGTATTTCAAGTATTTCAAATCAAGATACATGTCACATGTAAATCACGTTACTTGTGCATGTATGAATGAAATATCAAGTGTTTAGTCAATGCGATAAAGTACACATTCGCCTATGAAATGTCAAATCAAGTGTCTAGCAAATTCCTAGCAATAATGAACATGGAACATGTAGATGGAACACTCACCACGACACAAGTTTAAGTGTTTGCCTCGTGTGCACTTTCAACCTCACTTCCACGTTCTAAAATCACATTTATAAAGTGTTATGAGATCCACTACGCCAAGTCACATTACTTGAAAGAAAATCACCCCAAACCACCCAAGTTATCTCCATTCTAAACATAAAACCAAGTTCAAAATGGTTCAACAACTCCAACTTGAAGTTAGAAACGGAAGCAAGAACAATTTTAAGAAAACAGAATTTCTCCATTTTTGCGCGCCGCTATTTGGAAAATCATATCTCAAGTTTCTTAATTCCAAAATTATAAACTTTATACCTTTGGAAAATAGACTCAAAGGGTTATAATTTTTCAAAAGACGCATTTGCAAGATTCTATCCATAAGTCAGTCAAATTTCAACCTCAAGTTGCTATTTCATCCAGTAGAAAGACGGAGTAGGTGTGAAAATTCAGTCAATTTTGAAAAATCACAGATATTTATAGGAATTGAGAAAAATTCTGAAATTTTTACGGTATAAAGTATTTTGAATCTAATTTCAAATCAACAAACAAGACTCAATTTGGATTTTTTTACACCAAAATATGATAGATTTTCCAAGACTGCTCAGAGTCTCCTGCGGAACAAAATTTTCAGCAACACTTAACTCAACCTTCCCACTTAACCTCATGATTTTGGTTCAAATCCAACTCACAATCAAAGTTTAATGTCAAACATAGTTTGTGAAGTAAGATTTCTCCCAAAATTTCTTGAAAAATAAGGGCTAATAACACTCAAAAATTTCGGCCAGCAAGAAGCTTTCAAAACAGAATTTTTGCACCAAAATTTGCAACAAAATCCAACCAAGATTCAAGCTTTCCAAGAAATATACACACAAACCACAACATCAAGTTTTAAAGCACCAAAATCTACCACAAACATTTATCATAAAAGCACAAAATGAACTCCAAGTCATCTACCTAGCTTGCCATGAAAATACAAGGAATTTTCCTCAAGTCATCTACCTAAATCAAGGTTTTAAGGAAACCCATTAACAACCCATTAAAGATTCAATTTTTCTAACTACAAATCTACTAGAAACTTGAAGGAAAAGAGGGTTTCAAACCAATACCTCTCCTAGCAATTTCAACCAAGCAACAAGTCCAAGTTTCCTCCAACCAAGACTTTCTTCCAAACTCAAGCAAGATTCCAAGAATCAACCAAAGTTGTGGAAGATTTGAAGCCAAAAAAAAGGAGGAAGAAAGTTGAGCTTTTGTTCTCTCTTTTTTCCTAGCTCTCGGCCCTCTCTCTCTCCATTCCTCTTGATTTTTTTTTAGGCAAGAAAAGAAAATTAAATGATAAGAAAGTTTGGTCAAAGGTCTCATCAATGTTATGAAAACCGGACCGGACTGGCCGGTTCGACCGGTTGAACCGCGAACCGGCCATGGCACCGGTCCGGTTCAATGCCATAGTTGACTTTGTCAGAAAACCGGTCAAGAACCGGTCGAACCGTAAAAACCGCGATTGAACCGCTATTGAACCGGTTTTCAACCTTCTTTTTTTTTTTTTTTTTTTGCAAAATGCAGCTATCAAGATTCGAACTCAAGACCTTTGTAATAGAAGACCTATTAACCGTTGCACCATCACATTCTATTAGTTTTTTTTGATAACTTATTTATATAAAGCAAACACTTATATTTCTTTTTTCCATTTTTCTTACAAAATCTCATCCTCTCATGGCTCTTTCTTTTTAATTTTCAACTCTCTCTCTCTCTCTCTATCCTCTTTTTTTTGTCACTCCCTTTTAATCAAACCTCTTTATTTTTAATTTATTGATGTTTTCTTCCATCTTTTAATTTGGTTTTTGTCCATTAAATTGAAAAAAGTTAAAAACGAATTATTTTTTTAACCCAAATTATTTAATGCTACAACCACTCACTTTTATCTCATTTTTTGTTTCTTATCAAGTTTACATTTCTATTTTCGATTTTCTTGACTTCCTTCGAACTCCAAACTTTCTTTTTTAAATTGCAATCTCTAAAACGTAAATTTAAATTTAAGTTCACAATATCTAAATTCTCATAGACGTGAATTTTGTATAATTTCAAAATATTGTGATATTTTTGGATTGGATTTAGACATAATTGAAATCGAGATGAAATTTATTTGTTTTAACTTATAATTTAAAAAATTTATTTTTTAAAAATCCAAGTTATTAAAAAATAGTAAACCTTTCATCATATAAAGTATTAAATTAATCCATTACATGTCTTATTTTGTACATATATATATTTATATAAATAATTTTTAAAAAAATTCATTGAACCGAGGTTGAACCGGTCCGACCGGTTGAATCTCGACCCTTTCACTTCACCGGTTCAATTAACGGTCTGGTTTTTAAAACATTGGGTCTCATTTGGTTCCTATTGTAACACTTGTTAAATGATAAAGAAGCTTTGTCAAAGGTCTCACTTGGTTCCTATTGTGACACTTGTTACCTTCTAGAATTTTTTAGCTTCAAGTGTTCCAACACTTGTCACCTTCTAGAACTCTCTAACTCCAAGTGTCCCAATTCTCTCTCTTATTGCACTAAAGTCCTTACTTTTTTTTTCTTTCCAAAAGTTCCTTTTACACCCCACTAAAAAGAAATTTTCATTTTGCCCTACACATTAACTTTCACATGTAAAATTTAATAAAAATATTAAGGCAAGATCATCATCAAATCAATAAATAACCAAATAGATGACTAAATAAATAAAGTACCATGTAGTTAAACTAGATAAATTGATAAAATTTCTAGGATCTCACAAGATTATTCATTAATAAAATCTCCTTGAAAAATGAGATTATATAGTCGATCCAACAACTATAAATAAAAGTGCTAATTGGGAGACAACCCAATGTTTTCGTAATTTATGTTAATTCGGTGTGATTTTATATTTAAATTATGTGTTTAAATTATTTTATCAATTTTCTTTTGTAGGTATTGAAAATAGGAGCAAAGGTGACCAAATGAGGTGAAAGAGGCAAAATTTGATTAAGAAATTCCACCACTCGATTTGAGTAAAAGTTGTTTTTGGTTTGTTAGAAAGGGATAAAATGCATGTTTTGATTATTTGACATGTGTATGCATTGATTATTTTATTAAAAGAATGACTTAAGATGCATTTTGAGCAATTGGGGCAATAAGTATAATTTTTGGAAAGTCAGGAAATTTTGCAAAAAAAATTGCCGAACGAAGAAAACGCGGGCTCAATATGCGACTTAAGGTCACGTTTTCACAGCCGCGTATTTTATTCTGCAATTTTTCAACAAAAAACGTGGGCATCAAAACGCGACTTCAGATCACGTTTTCTTGAGCCCACATTTTGCATCCTACAATTTTAAAGTGAAAAAACGTGAGTTCAAGGCCACATTTTCAAGTTGCATTTTCAATTCTTGTTTTTAAGAAACAAAAAACGTGAGTTCATTCCTTTTCTTCTTCTTCTTCTTCTCCTCAACTCACATTTTCTCTTACACACTCACACACACTTCACCAATCTCCCCTTATATACCATTTCTTTGCAAGAAATCATCCACCAAACACCTTTTAACCTTCATAGAGTCTTTTTAATCAATTAAAATTCAAGAAAAACATCTCAAATTTTGGTTATAAGAAATTAAAAACTAGGGTTCATAGTTTCTAAATCCATCAATTGGAGGTCAATTGGGATAAATTTCATAGGATTTTTGCATCATTTGCATCACCAAACATCACTCTACCAATTTGAGGTAAATTTCTTGAATTTAATTTGATATTTTAAAATTCACCCTTTGCATATATTTTTTGAGTTTATTGATACACTCTGAATGGTGAATTTGTGATGTTATTTGTTGATGTATATTAGTTCCATTATACTTATTTAACATTTTTAAGTGTGTTTAGATGATCAAATGTGGGAATATGATGATCTATGCAATGTTTCACTTTATACATATTCCTATTTTATGATCAATGTGGTACTTGGTGTTGAAATGTTGTTAAAAATAATTAGATGATTCAAATTGTTAAAATGTGACTTGTTTATGATGGTTACATTCATTATATGGTGACATTCATTATATGATGATCAAATGTATACATTCATTATATGGTGACATTTTAGACAATTTGAGTGCTTAATCTTCATATAGAATATGATTGGATGATTAATTTGAATATGTGAAGAATTTAACAATTTATGTAAAATTTTAGGGGTGAAATTGAATATGTGCATAATGTATGTTTTTTAGATTGAGTTTTACTCCTAATTTTGTTATTATATAGTGATGTTATAATTACCTAGAGAAGAAGACAAGTTTATACTTCATATTCTAGATAAAGGGTGTTAATTTTGTTAAATGCATAAAAAAGTTTGAAAAATGTGATGTGATGATGTGAGAGATTTTGGCAACGAATTATTTGCGACAACTCTTAATGCCTTTGTCATTTTTACATCTTTTGACCCTTACCTAGTTTGTCTGTCATTTTGCATTTTAGGTTTTTATTACTAATGGTTATCCTATGGAACTCATGAACCTTTGGAGATAAGTGGACATTGGTTTGTGAAACTTCATGACATGTCAATCCTATCGATAGGGGAGTATTTTTTTTCTTATCTTACTTACCTCCTTTACACATTGAAGACAATGTGCATTTTAAGTGTGGGGGAAGGCAAAACTTGAACCTATTGGCATTGTATGTGATTGAATTTTGGTTGGAGATATTGGACTTGAGATTGAAAATGTTATGGTGCTTTGAATTTGTTAAAAATTGGATTTTGTTGGAAGGTCCAAAATTACAAAATTGCTCCAAAATATTTCAAAATTATTCAATATTATGAAGGGGTAACAAGTTCCACACAATTAGTAACTCAAATTTCTTCTACTCTTGAGATAAATATATGTGGTTTGACAACTTCTTTTCTCCTTTAATTTGGAAATGACTATTATGTGATTATAATTTGTGCATTTATAGGAAAGTATATCGTGTAAAGTAGAGAAAATTATACTTAAATTTTACAAATTTGATGAAATTTCTTCTCTTTACTTAACTTTACATAGTTGAGTGATAAATATGGTCAATAAATGCAATACTTTTCTCATGATTATTCTTTTGAGGGAATAATTATTATCTTTGCTTTGGAAAAAAAAAGAGAAAAAAAGTAGAATAACAAAAGTAAAAAGAGAGAGAGAAAGAGAGAATAAGAATTGTTCTACTCTAATGGTTCTTGTACTTAGTAACCGGGAATCTTCATCTACAACTGTTGGCTTTTGCGTAAAACGGTACCTGAATTAAGAGTATGCAAGGCAACTTGAATATGTGAAATGTTGAGTAACCAGCGATTTTCATTTAAAAATGTCGATCTTCGCATCAAAAGGCACTTTCACAACTTGAGTAAATATTTAGATATGTTATATGAATAAGTCTCTCTTTTAGTTGCAAAAGAAGATGATCATGGGTTTAGGAAGCATTTTTATTGATCATGGGAACTATTTGCTTGTGAATTTGGATAAGGATGAGAAATTGAATTGAACTAGTTGAAATTACAGTATAATTGGTTCTCCTTTACTTGATATTCTGAGTACTTGACCTTAATTGGATAATTGCATAATGGTTATTTATCTTGTTTTGAGAAAATGAAGTTGAATCATTCACATATGTTTCATTTCAAAATTTTGGATCATTGTTGATTTGTATTTCTTATTGCTTGAGGACAAGCAATGATTCAAGTGTGGGGGAATTTAATAAGTGTACATTTTGTGTGTTTTTAGTATGTTTTATTATTTAGTTTTGGTGTGTTTTATCCATCTTTATAATTAATTAACTAAGTTTCTAGTGGAGATTGACATTTTGTGGATTAAGTGTTAAAAATTACATTTCTATGGTTTAAAGTGGTGAAAATTTCATGTTTTTGTAGGCTTAATGATTCAATCATTGATTGGAGTAAATTGAGAAGATATTTGGATGATTATTGATGATTTGAAGTGATTCAAAAAAAAATGAAGTGCAAAATATTCAAAAGATGAAATGCAATTTAGAGTAAAAGCGTAAAAGTTTCACAACTTTAACACCTTGTGGTATTTTGGCTATATCTTGAGCTACACGGATCGAATTGAGGTGATTCTTGAGTCATTTTGAAAGTAACTCATAGCTCTACATTTTTTATGAAAACATCGATATTCAGTTCATGATTTTTTCAAGTAAAAAGGTCGGAATACAGTCAGTCATGTTCATTATCAAAAGCTGAAATAGGGAATTGACCAGTTGAGGGTATTATGGTCATTTCTCAGTCCACAGAACTCCAAATTGGATGATTCTTGATGGATTGGAAAGCTAACTCAAAGGGCTATAACTTTCATGCTTATATAAGAGCTAGTTTAGCTTCTAACATTGAGAAAATATCAGTGGAAATTGGTACAAAAATAGAGTAAGGATGAAGATTGACCAAAATAGAGCAAACCTGTAAAAGAGGAAAACGTGAGGTCAATATGTGACCTGAAGTCGCATTTTCGAGGTTGCGTATTCTTCAATTTTGACTGCAACTTGCTCTGTAACTTGTGCTTTATTTACACAAGCTTTTTTTCCTATTTTTCTGCAAGAATTTCGATGGAAACAGACCAAGAAAGCTGCCAAAGAGGCTTTACAATTCAAATCTAGCTTGTTTATGGGCTCAAGGAGAATCTTAACATGATTTAACACTTTGTCTTTTGTAAATTCCTCTATAAATAGAAGCTTTGGATGACATTTTTTACAACTTTGGAAGGTTAGAGGAACTCCACAAAATGTAGTCTTCACTAGAATTTCCTTAGTTCATTAGATAGGGTAGTATAGTATAGTTAGAGTAGTTTATCCTTCTTGTATTTGTCGCTGGATTTGGATGAAGATTTGAAGAGCAAAAATGGAGAACTCATGTGACAAGGGTGATTTCTCTCCTATCACTTTCTCTTTTGTATTTGATTTCATATTTAATTACAATACAAGTTTGGTGTTTATTTTCATGTTTAGCTAAAGTTTATGCCTAAAGTTATGGATAAACTTTCTATATTTTGTTTGTGATATTTACTTAGTTATTTAATGATATTATTTTGAACAAGTTATTTTTCACTTTTGCTTATCTAATCATGATTAACCGTCCGCCATTAATTTTGATAATTTTAAGGTGTTATGTTTGCAATGAGAATTGAAATGTAATACTAGTTCAAGAGAGTGACAAAACTAGGGAGTTCACTCACGAGAGTAGAGGAGCACCTTTGTTGCTTTAGTGATTTGTTTCGTGTAATTTGATAGAAGAAATGAACTTATAGCTAATTTTATAGCCACGAGAGTAGGTATAGATTAGTTATAAATACAATTGATGCACTACGAGAGTAAGTTTCACATGTATTAGGAAATTATGTCATAATTAGCCAAAGTAATAGCATCCACTTAACCGATAATTTCATTAGTAAGAGTAGTGAGGAATTCCATAACTCTAGGAGTTTTCTATTGCTATTTTTATTACTTTTATCTCATGTTTGTAGTGTTGATTTAATTTCTTACATTTGTGATTGTCTAAATAATAAAAGAGTTCGAAAATCACCGGTAATTGACATTTTTCCTTGTGGGATCGACACTTTAATACTCTATACTCAATCACGACTTGTATACTTGCGAATAGAAGTGGCAAAATGGATTCATATCTACCAATCCATCCATATAAACCAACCTTAAATGGATTTGGATGATCCATATAATTTCAATGGTTTAAATGGATAACCATTTAAATCCAATTATGTTGGTGGATTTAAATGAATTATCCATGTATCCATATACATCCACTTAGCTTAAAAAACAAAAAACACACATAGTGATTGCAAATATTTATAAAAAAAAATTGAATAGAATCTTATGGGACCATCTATTATATTCTTCATAACTTCTTCATATGTCAAATTAATTTTATGGGACCACCTATTCTTTCCTTCATAACTTCCTCATATGCCAAGTTGCCAATAACATTAATTGCATTTTATTTGCTTCTAGTTCTTAGACTTCTTCCATCCTTTCCAAAATTATATTTTAGTCTCTACTCTTGTTTTTTTAATTAAACTCTCATGTAGTAATGATTGCAAACATTTACATTCTTAAGTAAAGAAAAAGCGAGAATGCATCATGCAGTGTCAAAATAATTTTTTATTTTTTTAATTCTTTTATTTATAAAAGAATTTTTCTAACGAGTGTCCCCATAACATTGGTTAAGATACGTAAATGACACCTTCTTTTTTTTTTAATAAGTGGAAGGTTTTGAATCCAAATCCTCATACTTACAATCCCTCTCCCCTTATCACCCAACCCAACTATCCCAAAAAAAAAGACACCTAATTTACTAAGTAATATAAGGTAGCTTGTATAACAATGGTATAATAAGGAGTTTCATACATTTTTATGTACTACGTGCACATGTGATGAAAATATTTTACTTGTTAAATAACATAAGATTTCTTATTAGAACTTCACTTTTATTCAAGGCATCCCCTCTTGAACAGGAGTACAAAAAATTGGAAACGTAAACTTCTTTTCATTGTAAAGTCGTATTCAATTCACCCAAAAGTTATAAAAATATAGCCAAGTTCTTAATTGTTCATTTCTTTACAAAATGATACTTAAAGTAATGATGAAAGGTTAAATTGACCACAGCAGTTAAATTTTCTTGGTACTAAACTAATTTTATGAAGAACTGAAATAGCATAGTAGTATAAGCATTTGTTATTAGCAAAAGGTTTTAGGTGATTTAAGAATAGAACTTTGAGGATCTGTATTTTTTGGACAAAAAACACTTGGATCTTAAATTTAGGATTTGGGAGAGTAAATGGATAAATGGATGGATCATGGTTTACACTATCCATTTAAATAACATTCATTTAGATCCATTTATTAAATGGTTTTAATTGGATTGGATCAATTTGATCTACTATCCATTTAACTAAAATCATTTATCAACCATATATCCATTTTGCCATTTCTACTTGCGAAAAATCGCGTGTGGGTATTTAGAATTTTATAAGTGTAAGACTTGACTGTGAATAACCTAATTGATATATATATACCCCACACTCGTCACTTACGCATTTGAACTTTTCCTTTCCTTAAGCTTGCTGATTTTGTCATATGCAATTTTATGGCGAAATAAAGAAAAACAACGGAAGAAAACCTATGTTTGATGCATTGACCACCCTCGACACTGCCAAAAATTTGTAAATAGCCCAGGGAACTTGAGAATGTCTTGCAACATACACTCACAATTGCATCTTTTGAAGTATTTAAGTTTAAGATTGCCCCCACAAAAAATAAAATAAAATAAAATAAAATAAAACACATTGTAAAATTTTACATCGAAAAGGAGAATATCATAAGATATACAAAGAACTCAAATAGACTTTTTGTACTTGGTTTTTGAACTTTTTGGTAAGAAGCTTGACAAATAAATGTTGAACTTTCTATTTCCCTGTAAAGCATGTGTTATAACCCCTTTCATAAACAAACTTGTATGTACTTACAATCCCTCTCTTCCTCTTGGCAGCCAAGTGCTAGTTCTGACTATTTGAATTTGCAAATTGATAAGTCAGTTGTTTTTTTAAAATTTTATTTTCAGCACAAAAAAGTATTTGTAGTGGCTCCTTCTTTAGTATTTATTCTGCTGATCTAATTCTAACCGCGGGTTGTTTGTCTTTTATTTGACTTGCTTATTCTTTATTGAGGTCAAAAATGGTTGGTGGGTATGAACAAATAATGGGAACAAAATTGTTAAATCACAAAATAAGCACATTTTCAAAATTCTGCACTTTATAATACACATGGGCACAGAGACCAAAATGCCAAGGTCCAAGAATGAGTCGACAAGGACAATAAAAAACTGCTAAATGCACTAAAACCCTCGGTACTTTATCTTTAGTTGTACTTTACCCTCCTAAACTTATTTGATGTTTCAGGATAAAGTCCCCATTATATATTAATCATTTTTATTTCTTTTTTCTCCCTTTCGATCTTTGTCTACTTGATCTTTTTTTTAAGTTTCTAAAATTTTCTCCTTTCTATCATATAACCAACTACTTTCTTTTCTTTTCTATTATTATCGATATATTATTTTTATTCCCTTTTAACTTATTCTTTAATTATTTCTACCTTTTTCTTATTTTTCATTATTAGAGGTAATAGTGATTACAATATCAACGTTATAACAAAGTTTATGTTAGTTATGCATAAGTAATTTAAAGTTTCAGTTTGCTGATGTTTGTTTAGATAGCCAAATTGTTAGTCACATAAGCTTTTGATTATGGTAGATATATATTAGTTTCTCATGCTATTTAGTTGTCTTGAATTACCTAATAGTGTAAATAAATAAATAAAAATAAGAATGCCATTATAAATAAAAGAAAAGTGCAACAGTATAATAAGCATACAATTAGTTATACTAACAGAAAAGTGACAGAAACAGTGGCATGAGAGAAGTACAAAAAATAAAAATAAAAAGAAAAGAAAGTAATGGAAAGGAAAAAAAAAAGGAATGAATAAACAAAAGAAATTAAAAAAATATAGCAAGAGCACTTTTAGCTTAAAAAAATCAAACAAGGAGGCAAAATGCTTATTTAATAGATTGAGGGAGGTAAAGTGCACAAAATGTGCAAATTGGTTATTTGGTGTAATGAATTAGTGCATTACCATCTAATCTAATGCTAATTAGGTATCTTTAAAACTTCAGTATATGGTAATTACAACCTCTAAATTAAGGAAGCTGTTGTACCTTCTGAGGCTTCCTCTTAATGGAGAAATTTGTGTATATGAACGCTGAGCCTCATGTTCTTCAGAGCACTAAGCGAAACATTGAAAAAAGTAAGTCAATTGACATATCACCCACCAATATCTCCCCCCATCCCCTTCTGCACCTTCCCCTTCCCCTTCTTACTCCCATTACAGGAACTGTAGTTGTAAATATATGAAGTGCACATGTAATTGTCATTAGAAAAAGTGAGTAAATCTTGTATGTACTGCTTTTCAAAAAAAAAAATCTTATATGTATTGATAGTGCATATACTATCATGGTTAGATATTTGATACATATTTAAAATTTGAATTTTAAATTCAAACTTACATTAATTTTTTTTATTCATAGTGTGTACATCGTTAGCGTATAAAAGATTAATTTTAAAGAACAAAAAGGTAAAGAAAGAAAGACTTTCACCATATTGTTATTATGTTATATCATGATCATGGAATATACACCAATGCTAAGAGTACTTTTAAGGATTTCTTAGTGATAATTGATTAATTAATGCAACAAATGTGCAATGCTGATTATTAATGTAATTTAGAAGATCCAGCAATCAATCCCTCCTTCCTGAGCTGATCCCCTCCTGCCTTCCTCCCTCCTTCCTCCCTTCTTCCTCAATTCGTATTGCCAACCCCCAGCCTTAAAACCTTACATTACATTCACAAATAACCGAACCTCAGACCTCAATCCAAAGCCCCCAGAGAAGCTATGGACTCAAGTTCAACTCTAGCATCATCATCCTTCCTCCTGATCAAGTCAACTTCAATCCCATCTTTCCCAATATTGAAGAAGCAAATTCATTTTCATTCTTATGAGCCCCTTCACATCAAGAAGTTGATGATCATCAATGCCTCTTCTGCTTCTTCTAACTCCTCCTCCACTCCAAACCCCTTCCTTTCCACCCTCAAGACCACCACCACTGCTGCTGTCATTTTTGCGGTGGCCGTGTTTGGGTCCTTTGGGAAGTTCAATAAACCAGCTAGAGCAATTTTTCCATTTCCACCAACTCCAACATCACAGCAAAACATTTCTGATGCCATCGGAGTCTTCAAAGAAGTTCTTCAACCCTTAAAGAAATCCAACTCTGAGGCCACTGGGGCTGTGTTGGAATCAGAGTTGCATCAGAAACTGAATCCTGAGGCCATTGAGGCCTTGAAAACTCTGCTTCAGAAGAAACTGAAGGCTAGCAAGAAGAAAGAATGCTTGGATATATTGCACAAGTTAACCTCAACTCAGCCAGAAATCACAGATTGGACGTTTCTTGCTGCAAGACTATTGAATGAAATGGGGAATACACAAGAAGCAATAGAAGTTCTGTTGCCTATTTTGCCGGAGGGTGATCTGCCTTCTGTCTTGACAATGTTTGAGATTTCATTGTTGGTGGACTTGTCTGCACTTAAGGAACATCTAAAGTGCTTAGATGAAAAAATCAGGGAGTCATCAGAGGGTGTGGTTGATCAGGAGAAGCAGGGGAAGGAAGAGAGATTGCTTATGCTATTCTTGGCACAGTTACAATTCTTGCTTAATAATGTGGATGAAGCATTGAGGATTTATGAGGAACTTGAAAGGCAGGATCGTAGTGATTATAGGCCTTATTTTTGTAAAGGGGTGATATGTACTTTGCTTGATAGGAAGAAAGAAGCTAGAGAGCAATTTGCAAAGTACCGCGAACTTTCGCCCAAGAAAATTGAGGTGGAATGGTACTTGAGGACTCCTATTCGAAGAATGAGGCTGTTTCTGACTCCCGAGGATAAGAATTGAATTAATGGTTAGTAATTCAGTGGATTCTGAACAATAGAAGCATGCTTTTGATATTTTCTGGCAATCTGGAGGTCGACTTTTGACACGTCTAGTGCTTTTGTTTTCTGTTCCGTAGATGGAAGTTTAGGAATTTCAGTTTCTGAATTGCAATTCAGAAATGATTTTGTGAGGTATCAATCGCTAATCCTTCATTTTTTTGATAAAAATGGTTCTGTATGAGACAAATAAGAGCTTCAATTTCTGGGCAATCAATTTCAGTGTTGAATTCCTATCAACTTGCATGACTTTGTTCATTTGGTTCAATTCTAGTACACCCCAAAATATACTCCAAGAGGCCAATATAATCTTCTCTGCTTTCACTTGAGTGACCTCATATATTTGCATGATTTAGTGGTTAAGAAATGAAACGATCTGGTCTTTCATCAACAATATCTGTGATCATGACATGATATCTGCCTAACCGATGCCTTGGATACTGATTATGAACTAGGAAAAAATGAAAAAAAATGAACAAATGAGACCAGAATATGAAGACTTTCTTAAGAACCTCAGAGTTCTCTTACAAGATCAAGACCTCAAGTTTCCTCATCTTCACCTAGGTTTCTAATGTTGGATCCTTAATCCAATGTTGGATTTATATGTGAATAATTATATATTGCAAACTATCAAATAAAAGTTAAATCCAATTAAAGTGATCAAATATAATTTGGGTTTTAAAGTATATAATAGGATGTGTGCCTTTAATGTATAGAGATTTAAAGGTATTTCCTATTTCTATGATGGACTGAAATAGGAAACCAAAGAGTAACATGAGTGTTATCCATAAAAAGGGTTATGGTCCCCAAGTTATACGGAATCCTTATTGTCGTATTTTCTAGTATCACAAAATAACTCTTTCCTGATATCACATCGTCAAAAAAGATACCAAAGAGAAATTACGAAAGATACCAGAGAGAAATTAAAGGGGTCTCTCAAAGATTGGCAAATACTTGTTGTCCTGAAAGATCACCTCAAAATTTCTAGAAATTCAAGTACCAGTTTGTCAACACGAATCTAGATATGCTTGCGCAATTTTACTGTTAATTTATTTTTAATAATCACCATATAGATTTTAGATTTAATAGGTGATGGTTTTCATTAAAGTTTAAATATAAACAACTACCTTAACAAGTAATATCAGAGCAGGATATGGTTGATTATTGAAAAATAATACGGATTTGATAAATCATAGTTTTCAAGTTTTTATGTAACTACAATTATTTTTTTCTTAATTGCACGGCTGTTAACAATCTTCAATTGCGGGTTTACTGTAATTTAATTGCCAATGCTCGGTAACGTTCCTGTCGTATTCATGCGATAAAGTCACCGTCCAATTTATGTTTTCAATAAAGTATGCATGGTTGTCTTGAAAGCTGATCTAGCCAGCAACTTTTGCCCAAATTTGAACGTGAATTTACACTTCCACTCGAGTTTAAAAGGACTTATATTTGAGTTCCCGAACTTATGCACTATTTATTAAGAATCTGTTTTGATGCACGCTGGAGAATTCACAAACAAGGAACAGGAAATCTAGTTGCTGCCCTATCTTATTTTCCCTTTATTTTCAGAGATTTTTAAGGATCCAATTGTGTGTTAATTTTATTTTTAAGATTACATGGTTTATGTCTCAGATCTTGGGTACACGGTTTATCTTGTATTGATTCAGCTGTGATTTGTATTTTCTTTGGCTTGTTTCTTTGTTTAAGAATAAATATGCTTATATTTATGTTAAGGTTATTAGGGTTTCTCTAATTTAAATGAACCATAATAAAGTTAAATAAGATATTTAAGCCTTACAAAATTCATATGTTTAGCCCACTAAATATATAGTTTTATAAGGTATTTATGCACTTCAACAAAATTTTGGGCCTGAATGATAAATTTTGGTCAAGACATGGATATGGACTTTTGATCCAATAAGTCTTGATCCAATTGATTGGTTTGACCACGTTTGACTAGAGTTAACCAAAGTTAACTTTGATCAAAATTTTTGTATAATTTTAAATTTAAATATTAGTGTGATTATATATTTTGAAATAAATTAATTGAAATAATATGCCACCAAAGTGACCTCTTTTGTGAAAATTAATTTATTCTAAAATATAACTAGTTTAGTACTTGTAATTATGCAAATATTGACCGTCCCAAAGGAAAGTCAATGCTTAATAAAATTGCATGTGCACTTATGGTAATAAACACATAATAATTATTCGACTTTTTTTACATGTGAATTATAAATTGGCCCAAAGAAAAATTTATTTTTTAATATGTTATTATTGTCCGTGTTTATTACTGTGCCAAGTTATCACTTAGAAGTTAATATTTTTGTCCAAAGATAAAATATTGATGGAATATCAGTATCTTGAAATGGGGTTACCATTATTTAAATTTATTATTATTTTGATTTATGTGAGATTGTTTTAATTATTTTCTGTTTTCTGTTTAGTTGCAAATGATCTTACGAATATTGCTACCAACATCAATAATATTCCTATGCTGAATGGCTCAAATTTCAAATTTTGGAAAGAAAATCTCTTGATAGTACTTGGAGTATTAGATCTCGATCTTACATTAAAAGATAATTCTCTCTCACCTTTTACAGATCAGAGTACCTTTAATAAAAGAGGGATAAGGAAAGATGGAAGAGATCAAATCGCTTGTATTTGATGATCATTAAAAAAGCCGTTTCGGAAGCATTCAGAGAAACAATGTCAGAAGCAATAGTTATCGCTAAAGAGTTCCTTCAAGACATTGAAAAAAGGTTTGTCAAGAACGAAAAAACTGAAATTAGTGCGCTCTTGACACACCTAGTTTCAATGAAATATAGTGGTAAAGATAAAATCAAATAGTATATCATGAAGATGTCTCATCTTGCTTCAAAATTAAATGCACTTAAATTAATACTCTCTCAAGAGTGCATTTGATTTTAATATCTCTTCCTACACAGTTTAGCCAATTTAAGGTGAGTTACAACTGTCAAAAGGAGACTTGGTCTTTAAATGAGTTCATCTCACACTGTATAGAGGGAGCGGAAATATTGAAACAAGATCAGACAAAGAATCCTCATCTGGTCTCAATCACTAATAATAAAAACAAGGGACTTAAGAGTAAAAAGGATAAAAATACTGCAAGTGCGGCACCACAAAAGAAACAATAAAAGAAATCAGTTAATCAGGGAAAGAATAGTTGTTTCTTCTATGGAGTTGAAGGACATAAAAAAAAGTATTGTACCAACTAGCACGCATGATGTGCTAAGAAAGGTATGCTTCTAAATTTGATTTGTTCTGAAGTTAATTTAATATCGATACTTAGACACTTATGGTAGTTAGATTCTGATGTAACAACTCACATCAGTGTGTCTATGCAAGGTTGTCTAAATTATCGAAAGTCTAATGATAATGAAAGATATATCTACGTGGGCGATGGCAGAACAGTTCAAATTGTCGCTGATATGGATATTTCTTCCTATTTTAGAATTCATGTGATTGCTTCTAATTTCTATAGAGTTTATTGCCAAAATAACTCTTTTTCCAAAACATATACCTAAAGTAACCTAATTTTAAAATTTATTACATTTATGATCCTTTTTTGCTACTTAGGCTGCATATTTGTTAGGATGGAGATAAAGGTATATTCCATTTCTCTTTCCTATATAATATCTTCTCCAATTTTCTTTCTAAATCTTCCCGCATTTTTTTTTGTTTCATTATCTTTCCCTTGTCAAACGTAATTCTAAGAAGCCAATATTTATATGAACAGCATCTAAAAAATATGCTTCTCGAATCGATAATCTCAAGGCAAATGAAAATTATGCTCTCGTCTTTTTAAGGAATAGAAAGGATAACACAAACAAATATGTTAGCCTTAAAGTTTTTGTAATTGCTTACAATTTTCATTGAAATTTTTGTTGCAATTTTTGTATTTTTAAAATTTATTTTTCAAAAAAAATATATGCAATAGGTTTGATACATTTTAAAAAATTCAGAGACCAATAATAGCAATGTCAATAATGATCGAATTTATTTTAAATAATTATAAGGAAATTATAAAAGTTATGCAATCTTCTTGTGCCTCTATAATAAAAAAAATTTAAATTTTTAGTTCATGTTGGAAACGATAAACTAGATTAGAACTTTTCTTTTTTATTATCCTGTATGGCAATCAGGATAACTAGATGGCAACAATAACATTGTTATGGGAATAAATTTTGAAAGTAAATCACATTGGGAATATTTTTTAGCAAGAGTGTTATTTTGGCAAAAAAACTCAATTTCTATAGGTAATTTGAAATTGGATTTAGAATTTTTACTACCAATAACTTGTCCTTACCACACTCTTCGTTTTTAATGAGGAAAATTTGGACAATGTGAGGGCATTAGCTTGTAAAGGTGCCAAATTCCTTCCTACAAGTGCGTGTTATGGCTTGTATAATAAATCCATTAATGCTATATTTTGGTGGTATTCTCATATCATAGCCACATGCTAGAGATAGTTGGAGAAGTTACAGCTCAACCGACTAGAGTAGCAAGTAGTTATTCTGTTATAGGAAGTGACTAGAAGCTTGATAAATAAGCTACTTCCGTGTACTACTGATTCATTCGGAAAGATGAAATCAAAAGCCTTTCTCATTCTCCCTAATTTCTGACTTTTCTCTCTTCCCTAAACCCCATCTCAATTCTTTTCTTAATTCTGGAATCGGGTCATAACATTTGGTATCAGAGCTACTGATCCTCGGATTCAATAGCTTTTGATTGCCCACCATGGCCGAAGGTACAAGATTCAAGGCTCTGGAGGAACAGATCAAACGGCAAGAAAACAAACTGCAGGAATTCATTGAAGATTCTCTTCTAAATAGGAAGCAGACCGATGAACGATTGGAGACTATCACTGCAGAATTGAAGATCCTGGTAGCAACTGTGTCGACTCAATATGGCAATCTCATGCGAACCATCAATGGAGATAAGGGAATTTTGGGTCCCGGCAGTAACGCAGAGAAGTCTCCAAATCGATCGGGTAATCGGAACGTAATTTGGTTGGATGAGCCCCATCAAGAATGTGGAGTAAGGAAGAATTTTCATGGCCCTTTCCCTAAGGTAGAATTTCCTCTGTTCAGAGGGGAAAATCCCCTAGAATGGCTGAGGAAATGTATCAAATACTTTCAGATATATCATGTGGCAGAGGAACAATGGTTCGATATGATAGAAATGCATTTAGAGGATAAGGCAGCTATATGGTTTCAAGGGTTCAAGATGGGTCTAAGTAAGCTTTCTTGGCCTGAGTTTGAAGAAGGACTCATAAAGAGATTTGGAGAAGTGGGACAAGATGATGCAGTAGAAGAGTTCAGTAAATTGCAGCAAACCTCCACCGTTTTAGCGTATCAGGAGAAATTCGAAGAGCTCAAAGCCAGAGTTTTGATCAAGACCCCAGGACTAACAGAACCTTTCTTTATCTCTTGCTTCTTGAGTGGGTTATCTGAAGAGCTCAAGATATCTGTCAAAATGCACAAGCCTCGAACCTTGTCAGATGCCTTTGAGATAGCGAGAATGCAGGAAAAGGCCTTTGAAGCATTCACCAAGAAACAGAAGATGGCTTCCAAGAGCTTCACTCTGCCTTCACCTAGAGTGAATCATGCTCTTGAAGGAGCCGAGAGTAGTAAAAGAGGGAGATCTCCTGTGTTCCAGAAAATATCCCCATCAGAATTGCAGTACAGAAAGACCAATCATCTATGCTTCAAATGTGGGGATAGATATGGGCCCGGGCATGTATGTAGTAGGAAGGGGATTCACATGTTACTCGTTGATGATGAAGACAAAGGGAAATTGGAGGAATCAATCTTGACCGAAGGGGAAGTGATAGAATATAGTGGGGCCAGTAGTCATAAAGATGTAGAATTTTCCATCCATTCTATGACTGGTGAACTGCTGCAGGGCACTATCAAACTGAAGGGGAAATTTAATGGGAAACTGCTCTCAATATTTTTGGATGGAGGAAGTTCTCACACTTTTGTTAAAGTTTCAGTGTTCGAGGAAAATCCTCAATTAGTAGTACCAAGGAAACCGTTAGCAGTCAAGGTGGCTAATGGGCAGGTGCTACAGTGTAATAGCTGGGTTCCACGGATGACCTGGGAAATGCAAGGGCATACATTCACTCATGATGTATATGTGCTTGCAATTGAGCCGTATGATATGGTATTGGGGGTTGATTGGATGAGGGAGCACAGTCCTGTAACCTTTGATTTCAAGCATCTGCAATTCTCCTTTAATCAGGAAGGGCAGGAAGTGAAGCTACAAGGAGATTTGAGAGAGACAGACATCAAACTGAGGAAGGGAGAAACTGTCCAAAAGTTTCTGAGACGGAAGAAGAAAGAAACTCTCCGCAGGCCCTGTGTTCTAGCAGTTGATACTCCTGAGGTAACATCTCACACTGATGACTCCATAAGTGCACTCCTGGCTGATTATACTGATGTGTTTGGAGAACCTTCCACCTTACCCCCTATTAGACAGTTAGATCACAAGATACCCCTTAAGCCAGATTCTAAACCTTTCAAGTTGATTCCTTATAGATATCCCCATACTCAGAAGAATGAAATTGAAAAACAAGTTCAGGAAATGCTAGTTAATGGCATTATTCAGCCTAGTCATAGCCCTTTCGCTTCACCTGTCCTGCTAGTTAGAAAAGAAGATGAAACCTGGAGGTTTTGTATTGATTATAGACAGTTAAATGAAATCACCATTAAGGACAAATTTTCCATCCCTATCATTGATGATCTCTTGGACGAGCTCCATGGTTCCAAAGTATTTTCCAAAATTGATCTCAGATCTGGTTATCACCAGATCAGAATGCATTCCCATGATATACCCAAAACAGCCTTTCGGACTCACACTGGATTGTATGAATTCCTTGTTATGCCATTTGGGCTTACTAATGCCCCGGCAACCTTTCAAGCACTCATGAATTCAATTTTTAGCCCTTTCCTCAGAAAATTCGTATTAGTCTTCTTTGATGATATTTTAGTATATAGCCAAATTTGACTACCCATCTTATTCACCTTAAACAAGTTCTGGATACTCTCAGATATCATAAACTTTATGCCAAACTCTCCAAATGCACTTTTGGTCAGCCACAGGTTGAGTACTTAGGACACATCGTCACCGAGGATAGAGTAGTAACTGATCCTGCAAAGGTAGAGAGCATGGTATCCTGGCCACGACCTGATTCTGTCAAAGCATTAAGGGGTTTTCTTGGGTTGACCGGGTATTATCGAAGGTTTGTTAAGGGCTATGGGTTGATAGCTAAACCTTTGACTGATTTGTTAAGGAAAGATTCCTTTGAGTGGAGTACCGAAGCGGAGAACGCTTTTTACCAGTTGAAACGTGCCATGAGTTCTACCCCTGTATTAACGTTACCGGACTTTACTAAACCTTTCATCCTAGAGACTGATGCCAGCCAAAAAGCTCTAGGAGCTATGTTGATGCAACAAGGAAGACCAATAGCATATATGAGTCAGGTACTAGCAAATAAAAATCTTGGGATGTCAATATATGAGAAGGAGTTGCTGTCCCTAATTGTTGCAGTGACCAAGTGGAGGCATTATTTGATGGGAGCACATTTTATCATTAAGACGGACCATGAAAGTCTCAAGTATCTGCTAGACCAGAGAATCACTACTCCCTTACAACAAAAATGGCTCTCTAAACTGATGGGAATGGATTATGAGATTCAGTACAGGAGGGGAAGGGACAATATTGTTGCTGATGCCTTGTCAAGAAGGGGTGAAAATGAGCAAATTGAATTGAATGCAATATCAGTAGTGAGGCCTGCATGGCTTCAGGAAGTTACTCAGAGCTACAATGGAGATGCTAAAGCTAAGGAACTGTTGCTAAATCTGTCCACTAATGGAGTCTCTTGACAGATTATACTTATGAGCATGGTATCATCAAGTTCAAGGGTAGAATTTTTGTGGGAAATGCTACTGATCTGAGGAGGAAGCTGATGGAATGCATGCATGATTCTCCAGTTGGTGGTCATTCCGGTAATAGTGGCACCTATCATAGAATGAAGCTGTATTTTTACTGGCCAGGAATGAAAAGAGATGTGGAACAAATGGTGCAGGCCTGTGATACTTGTAAAAGGAGTAAAGCAGAGTCAGGAAAATATCCGGGACTACTACAACCCTTACTAATACCTGAACAAGCGTGGCAGCATATTTCCCTGGATTTTATAGAAGGACTTCCCAAATCTAAGGGGCATGATACCATTCTGGTGGTCATTGACAGATTCACCAAATATGGACATTTCATATCCCTTACTAGCAATTACATAGCTCAAGATGTAGCTCAGTTGTTCTTTGATCATGTTTACAGACTACATGGCCTACCTCTTAGCATAGTCTCAGATAGAGACAAGGTTTTTACCAGTGCTTTTTGGCAGGACTTATTCTCAAAAGTGGGTACCGAGTTATGCTTATCATCTGCTTACCATCCACAATCTGATGGACAGACAGAAAGATTGAATAGATGCTTAGAGACCTACCTAAGATGCATGACCTTCCAGCAGCCCACCAAATGGAGACAATGGTTGACTGCAGCTGAGTGGTGGTATAACACCAATTACCACTCGGCTTTACAGATGACTCCTTTCATGGCTCTTTATGGTTATCCTCCCCCCCCCCCCAAATTAGCTTGTTGCCATCTGCAGAAAACCCCTCAATAGCTGCAAATTGGGTGAGGGGAAGACAAGATTGGGATAGACTGTTGAAGGAAAATCTGGAGGTAGCTCAGAATAGGATGAAGCAGAATGCAGATAAGCATAGGGTGGAGAGAAGTTTTGAAGTAGGAGATGAGGTGTACTTGAAGCTTCAACCATACAGACAAAGCTCTATAGCACTTAGAAGAAATCTGAAGCTTTCATCCAAATACTATGGGCCTTTTAAAATTTTACAGAAGATTGGACCTATAGCTTACAAACTGGAGTTACCAGCAGAGGCCCTCATTCATCCGGTATTCCATGTATCTATGTTGAAAAGGACTGCTAAGGGTGTATCCGTGACTGGTACTTTGCCTCAGGTTACGGATGATGGCACTGTGAAAGTGGCCCCTCAAGCCATCTTGGATAGAAGAATGATAAAGAGAGGAAATTCTGCAGTCACTCAAGTACTGGTGCATTGGGTGAACATGTCTCCTGCAGAAGCAACGTGGGAAGATTGGACGGTACTCAAGGGACAATTCCCAGATTTTAATCCTAGGGACTAGGATTCTTAAGGGGGGGCAATGTTATGGCTTGTATAATAAATCCATTAATGCTATATTTTGGCGGTATTCTCATATCATAGCCACGTGCTAGAGATAGTTGGAGAAGTTACAGCTCAACCGACTAGAGTAGCAAGTAGTTATTCTGTTATAGGAAGTGACTAGAAGCTTGATAAATAAGCTACTTCCGTGTACTACTGATTCATTCGGAAAGATGAAATCAAAAGCCTTTCTCATTCTCCCTAATTTCTGACTTTTCTCTCTTCCCTAAACCCCATCTCAATTCTTTTCTTAATTCTGGAATCGGGTCATAACAGTGCGTACCCCAAAAAAAAAGACAAAAACTAATTTTTAACACCCTTGACCGTTGAAAAAATAAATAATAAATAAATAACTAAATATATATATATATATATAAACGACCCATGAATTTCACTTATTTAAAAGAGAAATTCCAGAACTCCTATTCTACTTTCCATATAATTTAGGACA
Source organism: Coffea eugenioides (assembly GCF_003713205.1). Lineage (NCBI taxonomy): Eukaryota > Viridiplantae > Streptophyta > Magnoliopsida > Gentianales > Rubiaceae > Coffea > Coffea eugenioides. Next base: position 27,663,905 of record NC_040045.1, on the reverse strand, counting down.
TTCTCACTTAAAGCACATCTTGCTCTCGCAACCACCGGCTCTTAACCAACTGAAAGAAATAAGGTCCTTCACCGGTTAGTTCACGTCATTATCATTATCATTACTATAAAATGTGTGATGAGTCTTGGTAATAGAGAATATAAGAATATTTTGATCTTCATTTTTGTTATGCCTCATATCTTTTAATTGGAGTCATTGCACGCCTTTTAATTAGAGTTATTGCTTTTAACCATGAAATTAATAGAAAATGAAAAGTTTCAATAAATTACATCTAAAAAATGTTGGTAATTAAAACTAAAGACTGCACATTTATAACTATATTTACCAGTCATTTCCCATATCTCCAATTATTATGTGTGTCAAAATTACATCCAATTATTGTGTTGTTATATAGTGATAATTCAAGTTAATTATATTTTAGATACATATTGGTTTAGAAGAAAATCACAATTAATAAGAAGACAAAAAATTATAGATAGTTAATGAGAAGACAAAAAATTAAATTGATGATTAAATTCACTAAGTTAGGTTATATTGATTAAGAAAACTCTAAAAAATTTATTGATAATTATACAAAGTACTAACGAAAAAGCTTTACAACTACTGAAATTGATAAAAATTTGTTGTATGCAAATGAGAATGTTTGAGTATATATTTTGCTCCACTTTTGTTATATGTATTGGTTTGAAAATTTTATAAAAAATATCCTCATCTTACTATTACAATCCAAGCTAGTTGAGATATGATAATTTTCTATCTTCAATGTTTTTGTAATCGTAGAATGCACAATAAACTTCTAATTGCCTTGTATACAATAAAAATTTTGTACAACTAGTAATTGCTTAATTTTGGTCATTATATAGTTTCTTAGTTAATATTATGCCAACAGCTTAACTTAAATATAAAAATTTTCCATTTTTAGAGTTTTTTGTAATTGTAGAATGCAAAATAACCTTGTTTTGGCTTTGTATACAAAAAAGGAATTTAAAAAAAAAACTCTAGATATATGCCAAATAAAGAATTGGTAATATTATTAACTAGTATTATAATATTGAATATATTAACTAATATATTAATATTTTAATGTTAAAATTATATTCTAATAAAATATATTTATGTTAGTATATATTTTAAATTGTCAACCAATTTGGTTAACTAAATAGATCTATTTCTTTCGTCATAGTTTATTGAATTATTTGACTAGCAATTCTTAATCTTATCCATTATATAGCTTCTTAGTCAATATTATGACAACAATCAAAGTTTTACATAGAAATTCTGTAGTATATCAAAGGTTTTATATCTTAATAAATACATTCACGTGCTTTACACGTGAGATGTTACTAATATTATAGGTGACAAATGCATTTATTTAATTAAATTTATCCATACCCGTCCATGAATAAATGTATATGGGTATCTTAAATTTTTGCATTTGGATATAAATGAATTACCCAATAATAGTCATTTAATAAATGAATATTATTGGGCAACCCATCAGATCCAATTAACCCATTAGAATTGTTTTCCCCCAACATCCTCTCTTGCCCCGCTCATATTTTTTTAAATTCATCATTTTGTCATGATGTTAACTACTTTTATTTTCTCCTAGTTTGTTAACTTGCTCATTTTTCAGTATTATCAATTTATGATAAGTTTTAGCCTCTTTTCCTACTTTTCCAAAATCAAATTTTAAATTTGCACACGAAAAAAATGCTAGAGTTTCAAAGTTTTTAGATTAAGTTTTTATGTTAACTTTCATAGTACTGTTGGGTTTGGGTTTTATCCCACCAATCGTTTATTTTGTTGGATTTGGATTTTATCCCATAAATGGTTGGTGAGATAAAATCCAAACTCAGCGAGTACTTAATTCAAATTTTTATATTCTTATTGTTCAATTATTAAATAGTATGTAATTTTGCGGCATAAAGTATGAATGAAAAAAAAATTGATAATTAGGCTTATTAAGCATTATAAGTAAATATTTAAACCTAGTGATAGGTGCAAAGGGTGGTATAAATTGATAACTTAATTTGTAAAAATAAATTTAAATGTGTTTACAAAAAGTTAAAATAAATGGATTATAAATGGAAAATTAGGTTACTCAACTCATTTTTTGATTTATCCATTTATACCCATCTAATTAAATAGATATAAATGAATTGTCTCACTTATACCCATTACCTATCTTAACAAACTCAAATCCGCCCAAGTCACTCATTTTGACACCTCTAACTAATATATCGAAATGGCCAATTAGCGTGGCAAAGTTATGTTGTAACAATAGCCGAACGGCCTTTGTTGCCAGATAAGACACTTATGAAGCGGGAAGCTTTGTCTTTAGAAGATGCACCCCATAATCTACCCCTGAGATACCCAAGCATGATTCTTGAAAAGGATAGGTTAAAACAACGCACAGAAAGAAAATTGAAATTCAAATCAAATACTTCCATTTTGAAGTGGAGTGTCTGATGATCTGTACTACATTTTGAAAGTCAACATCCTTGAGAACATCATCAAGGAACCCCAACATGCAACCAATCTCCTGATCAAATCTGGAGATGTCTACCAATTGAAGATAAACTGTGCCCTTTTGGGCAGGCCACAAGAATATTCAGAAGTCTACGAACTATCAAGTCTCCCCTCTAATCCAATAGGATGATGCTGCAACCTTGACCACAAGCTTTTAATCTCTCTTACTTTCTGCTCCATCTCTCTCCCGAAGAATCCACTGCCTCAAGATAATTTGAACACAAATTAATTGGAAAGTGTCATGGAGCGGAGTTCAGAATTGGTGATCAAGTAAAAGCTGTTGTTCCAGGTGTTGAAGTCGTTAGCAGAGGATCATGAAGTCGTGGAATGGAAAAACAAAGTACAAGTAAAAGGCGTGAACAAAAAGCACGCCTTCTCTGGGAAAATCAGCTCAAATTGGCGTGAAGGAAGCAACAGAAGGATCTTTGCAAATCTTCCACGTGTCCTATTTCGATTGGGTCTGTTAGATGTTAGTTAGCTCAGCCGTAGTGTATGTATTAGGTTCATGCTTGTAAGAAGTGTGAATATCCAGATAATTCTTAGTGATTTGGGAGTTTCTCTCTCATTCTATTTTCTCCTTTCCCAAGTTTCCTTCCTTCCTTCCTTCTTATCATCTTCTTCTCTGTAACCATCCTCTCTGTATCTGAGTATTGTTATTTGAATGAAATATTGGATTATCGAGCTCAATTACCAGTTCATTAAACTGCATTTACTATTCCATTGATTTTGGTAGTTTTATTTCCTGTTTTAGCTGCCTATTGGTTCAATCCCATCACAATGGTATCAAAGCCACCTATAAGCCGTTGGGATGATCGAAAACTAGGATGAAACCATGTAGAGGGATCTGAATGAGTTGGGGAGTGCTGTGAAGACTGTGGTTTCCAGGAATGAGGGATTAGACCATGCGAGCTATGGAGATCAGACGAGGCTACAGATAAGACACTAAAGGATCTGGAGCATGATGGGCATGATGGCTCAGATCATGGCCAAGTTGAGTGATAAAGGGAAAGAGGTGGAATGCAGCAGTGCAGGAGGTGATCATAAGGTTGACTTGTAGAAGGGGAAACCTAGGAAGTTGGAAGGAAAGATGGGAGCTAAGATACCCAAGATGGATTTTCTAGTATTTGAAAGAGATACCCCAGAGAGTGGGTCAGGAAGGCTAATAAATATTTCCAAATCCATGGGGTAGAGAAAGATCTGAAATCAAACATTGCATAGCTTCACTTTAAAGATAGAGCAAATATATGGTTCCATGAGATGTATCATGAGAGAGGGGTAGTTCCATGGGATGAACTTGCAATGGCCGTATGTGAAAGATTTGGAGAAGAAGACCCAGAGGAAGCTATAGAGGAATTTAACAAATTGGTTCAAACTGGGAGTGTAGCTGAATACTTGGAGAGGTTTGAGCTGCTGAAGTCTATGGTAATGACCTCCTTCCCTGGACAACCTGATTCTTATTACAAATCCTATTTTCTCAATGGCTTGAAAACTGAAATTGTGAATATGGTTAGGATGACAAACTTTAGCAGATACTATTGAAGCTGCTAAATTGCAGGAAAAGAACTTGGAAGCCATTAGAAAAACACGAGGGAAAATAAAACAAAAATACCCCTCCTCACCTTCTTCCCCATTTGTTAATAAGCAAAACTCTGCCCCACAGACCAAAATGAAGTGGCCTAAGTCGCAGTACAAGAAACCAGAACTCATTTTTAGTAAGAACACTAAGGCAGAACACACTCAGCTGATCACTTCAAAAGGATTACCCCTTCTAAGCTTAGTTACAAGAGAGAAAAGGGATTATGTTATAAGTGTTTTGAGTCCTACACTTTGGAGCATGTTTGCAAACAAGCTCATATGCACTTCATCTTGGTAAATGAATCTATTGTCTTAGTTGACAAACATGAGGGCTAGGGGAAAGATGTTGAAGTATTTTGTGATTGTCCTGAGAGAGAACTAAGTAGTAAGAACATAGAAGTTTCCATTCACGCACTGGTTGGGGGAACTGAATGCAAAACTATCAAAATGAAAGGTGCAGGGAGAGAGGTGTTAATACTTGTTGATAGTGGCAGTACTCACTGCTTCATAGATGAAAAGTTAGCAGAGTCCTTATAACTACAGGTTACTGGGGCACCCTTGACTATTAATGGAATAAATGGAGAGAAATTAGAATCTAGCCAGTTACAAAAACCTTTGGGGTGGAGGATACAAGAGTATGATTTTCAACACCAATTTAACACACTGAGACTGGGGAGCTGTGATATGGTGGTAGGAGTTGATTAGTTGGCCAAGTATAGCCCTATTGAATTTGATTTCAAATGGCTGACCATGAAGTTCCATAAAGGGAAACAATTAGTGGAATTAAAAGGAGAGATAGGAGAGCTAAAGTTGAAGTTCATAAAGGGAAGTAAACTAGCTAAATGGAAGAAGAAACAGACATATAGGATCACTACCCAATTGTATTTAGTAGAGGAGGAAGGGGAAGCTTCTGAGATGATACCAGCAGAGATGGAGGAATTATTGGCCCAATTTATAGAAGTCTTTGCTGAACCATATGGCATGCTTCCAATCAAAAGCCATGATCATGGCATTCCATTGAAAGAAGTAGTTCGATTCTAGATTAGGGCATACAGGTGTTCCTATGTGCAGAAAGCTGAAATGGAGAAACTAGCAAGGGAAATGCTGCAAATGGGAATCATACAGCCTAGCAATAGCTCCTTTGCATCTCCAGTACTACTAGTAAAGAAGAAGGATGAAAGCTGGAGATTCTGTGTAGACCATAGGCAGCTCAATGACCTCATAGTGAAAGACAAATTCCCCTTGCCACTAATAGATGAATTGATTGACTAGCTACATCACTCTAAATTCTTCACCAAGATTGATTTAAGGGCTGGTTACCATCAATTTAGGGTTAAGATGGAAGACAGACACAAGACAGTATTTAGGACTCAACAAGGGCTGTATGAATTTAAGGTCATGCCATTTGGCTTGACCAATGCCCCAGCTACCTTTCAAAGCCTTATGAACCACATTTTCAAGGAATAGTTGACGAAATATGTCATGGTGTTCTTTGATGACATATTGGTATATTGCCTCTCCTTGGAAAGCCACCTGAACTAGGTAGAGGTACTGAACATTCTGAAGGAGCACCAACTGTATGCCAAAAGAAACAAGCATTCATTTGCTCAGCCACAGGTAGAATACTTAGGCCATATAATTTCTATATAGGAGGTGATGGCAGACCCTAAGAAGTTGGAAAGTATGGTGAATTGGTCAAAACCAGCTACTATGAAGGAATTGAAGGGATTTCTTGGCTTGACTGGATACTATAGAAAGCTTGTAAAAGGGTATAGGACCATTGCAAAGCCCTTAACCATGCTGTTAAAGAAGGATGGATTTCAATGAAGTGCAGAGACTGATGAGGCTTTTCAGAACTAAAATTGGCAATGAGTAGCATCACTGTGCTAGCCTTGCCTGACTTCACTAAACCTTTTGTAGTTGAAACTAATGCATGCTATGGAGGTGTGGGAGCAGTACTTCTGCAAGACAAGAGGCCTATAGCCTTCCTAAATTAGAGCTTAGGACCAAAAACTTGGGGCTGTCCATTTATGAGAAGAACTACTAGCTTTGGTGACTACTGTAACCAAGTGGAGACATTACCTAGAAGATCCACCACTTCATCATAAAGACAAACCACCAGAGCTTGAAATACTTATTGGAACAGAGGGTTACTACTACACTCTAGCAAAAATGGCTCGCTAAGCTACTGGAACTAAGTTATGAGATTCAATACAAAACAGGAAAAGAGAATGTGGCTGCAGATGCACTATCCAGGAGGGCTAGCAAGGAGGAAGGAGATTGTGCCAAATTGGTTTGTGTTATTCCAGAGTGGATGAAATAGGTAATTGAGGGTTATAAGTAGGGGTGGGCAAAAAAACCCGAAAACTCGACCAATCCTATCCAACCCCGCACTGAAAAATAGGATATCCGATCCGATTTCTATCAACGGAGCAAATAAGGGTCGGGTACCTGTAATATTCGGATACGAATACGGATCATAAAAATAAAAACCCGCGGGTATCCGACCCGGGGGTATATTATATAAATATTAAAAATATAGGGATAATTTTATAATATTTTTAGGTTATTAACCCTAACTAAATGAATCCATCGGGCATCCATTCAATTGGAACTTCACTACTTCAGTGGTTCAGCCGACACTCAGTCGTGCAAAGAAAAAATCCCAACTCGACAACTCCTTTCTCCTTCTGATGCGGTTGAGCACGAGGCCCAAAGTGTACAAGTAGACCCTGTGAAGGTGCCCCAAGGCCCAGTGACACGAGCACGAGCTAAGAGATTCAAGGAGTCCCTCCAAGCCTTGGTACGTGCCATCCAAACCCAAGAGAAACCGGGCATTGAAGGAATTGAGTTGGAATATCCTTGCACGACTACTAAAATGCTGCTTACAATTGAAGATGCGAGTGTTCAAGCTCCAAATGGCGGGCTGAGCCGCAGTTAAGTACCCTCGCTGAGCCGTACGGGGATCTCGCTGTCCGGTCAGCGAGTCGGGGGTCCAAGGGGGCGACGCGCCCCTGGCTTGGGGGCCCGGGGGCGTAGCGAAGCCCCCGGTGGGGGTTCGGGGGCAACGCCCCCGAAGCTTATGATCTATAGTTAGTTGGGCTAGCTTTCGGTCAAGTATAGGCCCAAGGGGCTGGCCGAACTTTCCTTGTTATTTTTCCAGTTTATTAGGTCTTAGTTACGGCTATTAATAGCCTCAAGCCGCATGTTACATTCAGTTTTTGAGAGTATTGAATAAAATTTCCAGAATTTCGTCCATTCCTTGTGGGAAATTCCCTTAGCTTGTAAAAGCTAAGTTGAACATCCTAGAGTTGATCCTAGGCTGTTCTTGACTTATCAATCAAGCACACATACTTGATTGTGGCGTCCTCTACCGTTAAATCTGTTCTTGAGTGGTCCAAGTTCGGGTTCAACTCCGTCAAATCTTCATCGTGTTCCTCTAGATCTGAAGTAGCTTCCGCGTCTCGCATCACCTTCTCTTCAAGTTGAACTCAAAGAAAGCTGCAAAAGTTGAGAATAACTCAAGCCTGAAGCAGAGACCTTCGATTCAACAGAGACCTCGATTTCTCAAGCCTCAAGCAGAAGCTGTAGAACGCCGACCTTCATCTGCAAGTTTTTTTTTCATTTTTTTGAGAATGCTGACCTTCAAACTTCAACAGTGATGTTGTCTTGGCTGATGCATTCCTTAATTTGATGTACTGGTGATATTGTAGCTTAGTAAGTTGTCTTTTTTTGTAATTCTTAGTAAGCTGTCTTTTTTTTAATTGGTAATTGAGCTGTGTGGCCTGATTGAGAAGCATCATCCCTACGAGCTTTTTGGGTTTCGGTGTTCTCTGTTGATCACTTTTCTGTCCTGCTTTACTAATTAGTAGTACTAGTTTTCTTGTTTTGTTAGGTCTTAGTATTTTTCTTTCTTTGCTCTTTTTTTGGAGTAAAAGTTTGCGAATGTGCTGTTGTCAAGAATAAGAATAGTTCAATACGACTGTATGTATACTACTACTTTTTGTCAAAAGTTTATACAAGTTGTCATCTTCCTTTATTCTTTAAGCTTTTTTTTTTGTCTGGTGAGTGATATAATGATGCCAGAATTTAGGGGCGGGTACCTTATGACCCGCACCTATTTTTCGGGTATCCGAGGATTCTCGGGTACTCGGGTACCCTCGGACAAGCGGAGCGAATTAGGGTCAAAAAAATAATGACCCGACATATTAGGGTCGGGTTAGCCATTTGCCGTTCGGGACGGATATCCGACCCGTGCCCACCCCTAGTTATAAGAGGGAGATGAAAAGATGCAGGACCTCATTAGACAACTACTACTTACCCCTGACAACTTACCAAACTATTCTTATCAAGATGGGGTGGTAAAGCACAAAAAGAAAATAATCATTGGAACTGGCGGAGGAATAAGGGGAAAGATCATCACTACACTGTATGATCACAGTTGGAAGGGCACTTTGGGGTGCAAGCAAGTTATCTGAGGACCAAACAACTATTTTACTGGTCTGGATTGCACAAAGACATTAAGACTATTGTACTACGGTGTGATACCAATAGAAAATGCAAGGATGAACTAAGAGCATGCCTTGGGCTCCTACAACCTCTCCCTACTCCTCAGTATTCATGGAGCCATGTGACCATGGATTTTATTGAGAGATTGCCAATGTTAGAGAAGAAAGACACCATTATGGTGATAGTAGATAGATTTACCAAATATGCTCACTTTGCCAACTTATCTCACCCATTTGATGCACTTGCAATAGCCATAATTTTCTTGAATTAGTCTATAAGTTGCATGGAGGGCCCCTAAGCATGCTCTCTAACAGGGACAAGATTTTCACTAGTCGGCTTTGGACTGAATTATTTTCATTACTGGGGTCTGAGCTGAGCCTAAGCACTGCATATCACCCACAAATAGATGGCCAGTCTGAGAAGGTAAACCAGGTGTTAGAAATGTATCTGAGGTGCATGACTCATCTAGAACCTAAAAGATGGAATGCTTGGCTCGCACTAGCTGAATGGTGGTATAATACCACCTATCATATAGCCATACATACGAGTTCATTTGAAGCTCTATATAGGATTCCACCTCCTCAGTTGGCCATGGGGCTTTATACCCATTCTAAGGTAGCTGTAGTGGAGGATCATTTGAAGGATAGACAGAGATTGAATGATTTGCTCAAGAGAAATTTACAAGAAGCTCAGGGTAGGATGAAAATGTTTGCTAATCAAAAGAGGAGTGAAAGGGAATTTAGTGTACGAGATTGGGTCTACTTAAGGTTGCAACCATACAGACAGGCTTCAGTGGAGTTGAGGGGTAATACTAAACTATTTGCTAAATATTTTGGCCCTGCCAAGTGGTATAGAAGATAGGAAAGGTGGCATACAAGCTCAAACTACCAGAGGGATCTAAAATACACCCTGTATTCCATGTGTCCTTACTGAAGAAAAAGATAGGCCAGGGGCAGCACTAGTATTACAACTACCTAGCATAGATGAGAAGGGACATCTGAAGGTGGAACCCATAGCTATTCTGGATCGAAGAATTGTCAAAAGGAGAAATGCTGCAGCTGTCCAATGGCTGGTTCAATGATGGGCAACTTCTCTTGCAGAGGCTACGTGGGAAGATGCTGAAACCGTTGAGCAATGGTATCCTGAATTTCAATCTTGAGGACAAGATTAACTGCAGAGGGAGCTATCGTCATGGAGTGGAGTTCAGAATTGGTGATCAAGTAAAAGAGGTTGTTCCAGGTGTTAAAGTCGTGAGTGGAGCAAGAATTTCCATTGGGTCTGTTACATGTTAGTTAGCTCAGCCGTAGCATATGTATTAAGTTCCTGCTTGTATGAAGTGTGAATATACAGGTAATTGTTAGTGATTTGGGAGTTTCTCTCTCATTCTATTTTTTCTCCGTCCCCAAGTTTCCTTCCTTCCTTCCTTCTTATCATCTTCTTCTCTGTAACCATCCCCTCTGTATCTAAGTATTGTTATTTGAATGAAATATTGGATTATTGAGCTCAATTACCGGTTCATTAAACTCCATTTATCGTTTCACTGATTTTGGTAGTTTTATTTCCTGTTTTAGCTGCCCGTTGGCTCGATACTGTCACAAAGAATAGGTAAGTGATTAGCATGAATTTTAATGAAGGATGAGTTTACAATTATTATTCTTGAGTTAATTACGAATAAATGGCTATTAGTAATGAGAAAACGTGCAAAAAAAAGAGAGAACTTTGAGGTATTATGATAAGCCCAAAATTAACTACGATTACATAGATTGACATGAGGGATTTGAGTATGATGTCAGTGGAATCAATTAATTAGTGCAGCAATTCATTGGGGGGAATGACCATTTTTGTTTTAACCAAATCAATTTTTAAGATGAAAGGCTTTGATGGTGTTAAGAGAATTAACTATTACAAGGAGGAAATGATAAGAGCAAATAACCAATCTAATTTCTATTAGTTGGATGCAATTGCACACAAGGAATTTGTAAAGAATCAACTTCGGTTTTGTAACCGATGCAATAAGTGCTAGAGTTTAAATTGTGGGTGGGTGGGGGGGGGGGGGCTAAATGAAGGGAGTTACAAAATTTCTCATTATTTTAAGTAATATATTGAAGGCGGTAAAAATTACTATTAAAGCAAACGTCTGGGTAGACTCGATCTATGTAGATTTAGTGACTCAAAATTTTTCATACCATCTCACTAATTCAAGTAATTGAAAGCCCAACTAATTTTGTAATTGTGTAAATTAAATCAAAAAATCCAAGGTGAGTACTCCTTTTGAAAATATTTTTGAAATTCAAGTGCTTTGCAAATGAATTTTGTTATTATAATTGCCCACTATTTGAAAATTGGAAACAGATATTTGATGAAATTTTAGATCTTCTAATACATGACAAAAATTTTGTAAGTTTGACTTATTAATTTCACATAACTCATGGACTATTGTCTATTATTTGAATTTGCATGTGAATCGTGTTAGTTTGAATTTTAAAAAATTTTAAGAAAATATATAATTTTTTGATAAATGTGCTATGGCTCTTGTATTTTGTTAAAAATATGTCTCAACTAGCACCTCGTGCACTTTCTGGAACTTGGATAAACGCATAATTTTTTATTATTTGCACCGCTCACCTAATACCTTGTTACCCCTCAATTTTCAGGATTCCTTGCATTGGGGAAGTTTCTACAAAATGGTTGTTGTCCTAGCTTATAAGATATGGGATGCTATCTTCTCCATTACTTTTCTCTTCATTTATCTATTTATTTTTCTATTTATACAACTAAATTTTTTCACAATGATCTACTTGCGTCAATAATTTTATTTCCATGAGTTGCTTAATATACTCAAAAATCAAGCTCATCTATGAATATTTTGTCATTTAATTTGCACAAACATTGATGGTGCAAAATGGATCAAAATTATTGATGAAAGTTGTAAAGTTTGATCCAACAGTAAAATTTAAGCAATTTAATTTCAATTTTTATATGTACTTTAAGAGTAAATCTTATATATACTAACAATGTATACATTATTACGACTAGATGCACGACACATATACAAACTTTAGATTTCAAATTCAAATTTAGATTATTTGTTATTGATCCAGCTGTGGTGCATGCACTGTCAGTGTATCGAACATTAATTCATACTTTAAGCAACTAGAGAAATATAATATGAATGGTTTGGATTTTCAGATTTGATATTATAATAATGTTTATTTAGGTCTAATGGAGGGAAGCATAACCCATAAGATTTAATTTGATTCTTGTCACTGCTATGGATATTTATTCCTCTTTTAGAATTCATGCAATTACTTCTACAGTTAATTTGAAATTGGATTTAGATTTTCTGCTACTAATAACTTGTCCTAATATTCTGTGTTTCTAATGAGGAAAATTTGGACATTGTCAGGGCGTTAGTTTGTGCAGTAAAGATGCAAAATTCCTACCTTATCAAATGCGTATCCCAAAAACAGACAAAATTTTTTTTTAACACCATCGATAACAACCTCCTAAAAATGGGCAAAAAAGATAACAACCCTCAAAAGTTCAATTGAGATTTCACTTACTTAAAAGAGAGATTCCAGAATTCTAATTCTACTTTCCATATAATCTAGTAGATTCTCACTCAAAGCACATATTTGCTCTCACAACCATTAGTTTTAAACCAACTAAAAGAAATAAGATCCTCCAAATTCACAAGTTATTACACATCATTATCGTTATCATCACTATCATTACTATAAAATGTATGATGAGTCTTGGCAATAGAGTATAAGAATATTTTGATCTTAGTTTTTGTTATGTCTAAATTATCCTCATATCTTTTAATTAGAGTTATTGCATATCTTTTAACTAGAGTAATTGCATAACAATCATGACACTAATAAAAAAAATTAAAAGTTTCAATAAATTACGTCTCAAAAATGTCGGTAATTAAAATTAGAAACTGCCCATTTACAACTATGTTTATGAATCATTTCCCTCATCTCCAATTATTGTGTGTTTCAAAATTATCTCTAATTATTGCATTGTTATGCAAGAAGAAGATCATGATTAATTAGAAGACAAAAAGTAATACACAATTAATGAGAAGACAAAAGGTTAAATTGATGATTACTTCACTCTATTATGTTGTATCGTTTAAGAAAACTACAAAAAAAACTATTGATAATTATAAAAAGTACTAATAGAAAAGGTTTACAACTACTAAATTTGATAAAAATTTGTTGTATTCAGATGAGAATGTTTTAGCATATATTTTTCTCAAAAATTGTTGTATGTACTGGTTTGACAAATTATAGAAAATTTCCTCTTCTAATTGCTGCAATCCAAGTAAAATATGCAATAACTTTGTTGAGATTTGATAATTTTCTATCTTCAGAGTTTTGTAATTGTAAAATACACAATAAACTTTTAATTACTATGTACACAATAAAACATTTTGTACAACTAGCAATTATTTAATTTTGTTCATTATATAGTTTCTTTGTGAATATTATGCCAATAATTTAGCTTAAATATGATAATTTTCCATCTTTAGAGATTTCGTAATTGTAGAATGCACAATAAACTTTTTATTGCTTTATATACAAAAAGAGAATTTTTTTTTTAAAAAAAAAAACTTAAGAGATATGCCAAATAAAGAATTGGTAATATTATTAACTAACATCATAATATTGAGATATATTTTAATGTTGTAATATTATTTACTAAAATTATAATATTGAATATATTAACTAATATTGTAACTAATATTTTAATATTATAATTTTGAAATTATGTTCTAATAAAATATATTTTGTTATAGTATATTTTAAATTGTTAACCAATTTGGTTAACGAAATAGATCTGCTTCTTTTGCCATAGTTTATTAAATTATTTGTCTAGCAATTACTTAATCTTGTCCATTATATAGTTTCTTAGTCAATATTGTACCAACAATCAAAGTTTTACATAGAAATTGAGTATATTAAAGGTTTTATATTTTGAGAATTATGTTTACGTGCAAAGCACATGAGTTACAAGTGCAACTCCAATAGTATGTCCCATGACAAGGACTTATTACACGGCTACCCATTGTGGCTGAAAAAGAGGAGATAGTGGGCCTTTTATTTTGTAACGAATAAATTTGGTGTTACATATAATATTTCACACTTGAGATATCACATATATTTGTTTAATAATTATATAATTATTTTTCAGAAAATAGCAAAATATTATTTTTTGAGAGATAGAAAAAGATTTATTGTTCAAACTCAGAAATTAATATTATTATTTTTTAGAAAATAAAAAATCCAAATGATTAAAAATTTAATGAAAGTTAATAATTTATTTTTTAAAAATAACAAATTTATTTTTAAAAAATTTACTTTATTTTATTTTTGAAATATGAGTTATGCATTATTAACATAAATGTTTGATTTAATTGTGAACTCATACTATTATACAGTTATACCATGTGGAATGTAATCTATTGTGAATGAAAGTATAATAAAAGGGAAGATAATGAAATGCTGATGTGTCATATGAAGTGTAATCTACTGTAGATGCCCTTACTAGAATATCATCGGAATGGCCAGTTAGTGTGGTAAAGTAACGTGGTAACAATAGCCAAATGGCTTCCATTGCCACACAACACTTGTGATGCAGCAAGCTTTGTCCAGAAAAGATGCACCCCATAATCCGCCTGTGAGATACCCCAATATGATTCTTGAAAAAGTTAAGTTAAAACAACACAGAAAAAGAAAATTGAAATTCTAGATCAAATACTTCCTAACTACTCAGAGATTTGCATCTGAGGTAGAATTCGACAGGACCTGTATAATTCTATTTAAGGAGTACAATTTTAAAAAATCCATATAATGTAAAAATTTCACACCTATGTCTTCAAGAGAAGATGCTAAATTGAACTAAAAATATAACTACACACACCGGACAATAGTATATAGAATTGTACTGAGAAAAATTACATGGTCTGCAATTTGCTTAGCCTTCCCAAAAGTTAGAACAATATAGACTAATGCTTTTAATGGAAATTAGAAGGTCCTGGATCACCTTCCCCTCTACCACCTATTATGTTCCCACATTCCAATTCCTTCCATGTAAGTTCTTTCCCCTCTTCATTGTTTTGAGACACAACAGGTGGTGCTTTGTCAACCACCCAGTCGTCCATGGGGTCAATGGCAGCAGTTCCAAAGTCAGATGCTATACCTTGATTAAAATTTCGGAGTTGCAAGTTGCAGTGCACAAACACCATTGCAGCCAGCCTCTCTTGCTCTATCGGATTCCTCCCCTTGTTGAGTAACTTCTCAGCCAAGCTCCTCTTCAAATTGTATCCTGCAGCACCACTACATGTTTGGCTTAAAATGCGTATAGCAAAATGTTGGAGCTGAGGACATCCATGTCCATAATCTAACCACCAACTACCTGCAACAAAGTTTACAGATAAAAATAACTGAATTTGGTCCCAAATACAAATCACAATAGCTAAAGTAGCATGTGATATTACCAGGAGAAGACTGCAGATGAGCAAGTCCAAGACCAAAAGGACCCTTTGCTCCGCGATATTCTTCAATCTGTGAATTTATTACCCCTTGAAGCCTAGGATCTTCAGCCAAACGCACAATACAGCACAGAAGGCCATTCAAAACTTCTGAATCTGCATAGAAATCATTAGTATAAAAATACTTTGGATTCAAAAAGTATCCTGCAGCATGGAGAGGGCTGTGCAAAGATCCATCCCATATGTCATCAATTGCCTTCCAAAATGGCAAGTATATGGATTCTTTATCATCGAGTTCCTCCTTGATTGTTTCTTTGGCCTGATCCATCGTCTCATAGATAAAGCCCACTTGTGGCTCACTGTTCTTGGCTATCAATTCTATGACACGCACAAGAGGTATGGTCGCCTTAACTGCCATTTCCACTCCAGTCCAAAAAGAGCTATCAGCCAACAGTTCAGCCACTCTTTTCCCTTCCACTGAGGAAGCATATCTCGAGGTCTTCCAAGCAGTCGAAAGAAACATCTGCTGCAACTTCTCTTGTAAAAATAGCAAGTTCTCCAGAGTTAAGAAAGGCTCTGTTAACTTGAACTTGGATGGCCTAACCAGGTACTTGGCCGAAGTGTGATCTCTGAGAACTTTTAGAATAGTAGCATCGCTGTGCACAAATCTTGTGATTGATTTTGCTTTATCCAGTGTTGCTTTAACTGCATCAATTGCTCCCATTTTCTTCAACGTAAGTTCTAAACAATGCAATGCACAAACTGTCCAAAAAACCGTCTTATATTTTTCCATCACCTGCTGGCCAACAGTCTTCATCCAAGATGAAGTGGAGCAAGTGATGATCTGTACTACATTTTGAACGTCAACTTCCTTGAGAACATCATCAAGGAACCCCAACATGCAACCAATCTCCTGATCAAACCCAGAGATGTCTGCTGATCGAAGATAAACTGTGCCTTTTGGGCAGGCCACCAGAACATTCACAAGTCTGCGACCTGTCAAGTCTTCCCACCCATCCAATAGGATGCTGCAACCTGTGCTTGACCACGAGCTTTTAATCTCTCTCACATACAGCTCCATCTCTTCCACTAATTCCCGAAGAATCCACCCACTTAAATCCTCACAGCTAGGAATTGGGTAAGCTATATCTTCAGAACCAAAGTGGGCATTCAGCATCATCCGAAAGCTAGGACATGTAACAGCATCCAGCTCAATTCCTGCTTCGTAAAAGAATCTACCAACCTTCTTCTGGAATTCCCTATCAGAGAAAACTTGGGTACTCACAGCTGATTGAGAATCAAGCCTGGCCTTGGTAAGAGCAACTGACACTGTTCCATGGTTTCCTGAAGAGGATCCAATCTTCAGCCTTTTTTCGCTTCCCATGCTGGAAGCTCGAGTAAGCTCTGGATCACAAGACTTAGCAGAATCTGTAAGAAGCAACATATCTCTTCTTGAAGGAATATTAGAGGAACAATGCTCCCCCACTTCCTGACTAAGATTCCCTCTTTTCTTTTCAGTTATTTGATTGTAGAATGCTTCCCTAATATTAGGAGGAACTTGCAAACAAGAAGCTACATTAAGCCGGAATCCTGCTAGGTGGCATTTAAGGCGACTAAACCCGCTGATTTCTTTTCCACAATGATTGCACCTAACTCGGTTTTTCTTCTCTGTAAGAGCAGTGCCATGGTCTTGAACTCTAAAGCAAAAGTCATCTGAAGCCATTATCTTGGTTTTATGTAAACCCCTGACACGCACAAATTCCCCAATTAGCAAAGATCTCAAAACAAAAGCGGCTTTCAACTTACTACTCCACTTGCCCCCTAAAATGTTGGTTTTATGAAGTATATACTCCACTTGAAGTAGAATTCCAATTGACAGAACTTTCTTGGGAACAATGAATAGAAGTTGTAATATACGATAAAGTCCTAGGCCTGAATCTCTTCCAATGTGCTGGTTGAGTTTGTTAGCATGGTTTACCTACATATACAACCAAGACCAAGAGAGATTTAGTTAAAGTATATCATCATATAAATTAGAAAAATGGCAACTTAGAACATAAAGACATGCTCATCTTGTTCAAATAAAGTTGTTGGTGAGGTATAAAGCAAAGCAACAAACAGTTCAAGACAAAAATGAGAAAGACAAGGAGTCCTAGAGAAATTAAGCACATATAAAGAAATTAAAACATGAACAAAATGTTTACATTAATTTGAATCCTTAATTGATTACAAAAGTTTAGTTACAAGTAACAAAATGCATTCTCAAATTTTTTAGTCTTAAAAAGTTCGCTAACCATTTCCTTTATGAGAACACGGAGAAAATGTGATGTGTAAGAAGCAACAAGGATCGCAGAAAGCAAACTTCTGAAAGAGCTTTGTTACATGAATGAACATTGATCAACTAGAACACTTAAAACAACAGACTCTGTTCTAGCCATTTATAGACTCATTTGGCAAGAAAAAGAAAGGCTTAATATGGCACATCAATAAGGGGACTCTACTCCAATTTTGCTCTACCAAGCTCTACAACTTTGTATTAAGTCAAAAGCAATCATATGTCCAATCATTACTCAGTGACAGAGTATTTGTCAGTCCTTTCTACCTCATTTTCTCAAAACACTTAAGGAAAAACAGAAATTATTAATGATCCTTCACAACAGAAACAAAACTTATCTCCAGAAAGAGAGAAAGTAGGGATACAGGAGCTATTGCCGAAAGCTGTAATTGCAACTCCTACTAATTTACTTATTTAAGCAACATTTTGTTAACTCATCTGGCAAAGCTTATTTCCCTGTTCTTTTATAATAGAATTATTCTCACAGGTCTCTTTGTAGCAAGGCAGCTTCCAAGACACTACACAAGATTGGGTGAGTCAGTCTTTGTAACTTTTCCTTTTTTCCTGTATGGTGGCATTTACAATTTCTCTCAAAATGTTAATATGCTTAGACAGAGAATGTCTTGGTATCCAAAACAGTTCAAGACCCAGAAAAACCTAGAAAAGAAACAGAAACTCTTTCCCAAAAAAATGACAAATACAGAACAGTGAGCTTAAGGAGCAGTACAACGACACTAGATGGAGACAAATCTAATATCCAGGTTTGAAAAATTAAAAACCAGATTGAGCATTAATCTTCAACTGTTCTGGCTCTTCAACAACCAATAAAGGGGCATGTCTAACTTCAGTAATATCTTGATATGAAAGCATTGTGCTAGATTGACAATTTCGAGCTCCATTTGACCAGATTGGTATCTTATGCAATTCACCCCGTAACTTAAAAAGGCAGTATTTCATTGCACAGAAGAGTCTCAAGTCACTGAAGCCTGCTAACTCCTTCCCCAACTTCCCAAAGGAGGGTGAACAAGAAGCATAAGCACAGACATGTTACAAGTGCTAAATTAATAAGAAAATGGTTGATGCCACTAGGATTTCAGCAGGAATGTCCTGCACCTCAATAAAACTTTTATACAGGTCTCACTGCATCCTGCATAGTAGACTGGAGCAAAAATATTCAGATGCAGAATTGGAAAGGAAGGAAAGAAAGGAAATGAAGGAGAAGGATGAGTAAAAATTAGACAAAACTTAATCCCATCAATGTGGTATCACCACATCATGAGAGCATAACTGTAGATAAATCCCCCTCTCTCTCTCACTAGGACCACAACTCATGGGAGGATAAGTACTCTCTCTGATTCTCCCCTGTTCGTGCCTCCCTCCATCTCTCTCTCTCTCTCTCTCTCTCTCTCTCTCACACACACACACACACACACACACACATAGAATCAAAAATAAAAAATCACGCCAGAAAAAGAAATCAGCATATAAAATCAATAATATTCGCATCAAATGGAAACAAATCTCTCTCTCTCTCTCTCCCTCCCTCCCGCCCTCCCCTCCCTCCCGCAGATAAAATCAAAAATAAAAAATCACACCGGAAAAAGAAATCAACATATAAAATCAAGAAGACTCACATCAAATGGAAACAAATCTACACCAAAAGGAACAAGGAAATCTAAAGAAAACAAGGAAGACAGATAGAACAATCAAATCATTTAGAAGAAAAAAGAGAAGCAGCAAAAGGGTAGTTTTTACCTCATGAACTGACGCGAGAGACGAAAGAGCCTCAAGAGAAGGAAATACGTAAGCGATTCAAAGAGGGAGGACTCTTGGTTATACAGCCGTTTTCCGTCCAGGGCCACTCTAAAAGTCTTCCACCTCAACATGAAAAAACTTTAGAGTGCTCCTCTAGCAAGCACTAGTCAAATAGTTAAGGACGGTTATGAAATAATCATGACAAATAAAACACGGTGAAAAAGATACATGTCAAACTATATCCCTGTAATCCAAACAACCAACGCAACAAGAAAAAACTTTAGCTTGCTCCTCTAGCAAGCACTATTCAAAAGGTTAAGGACGGTTACGAAATAATGATTACAATTGACAACAGTGAGTATGATACATGTCATACTATATCCTTGTAATCCAAACAAACAACGGACCCCACCAGCAATATCATGTTTGGTTTCGACAAATTCAGCGAGGAAAGGAAATAACAATCCAATGGTAGGTTAAACAATTCTTTTGTAATAAATTCAGGCAAAGTTTAAAAAGCAAGGGCTCTTATTACCAAATAGCAAATTCAATAGACAAAAAGATGGAGAGTAATGACTGGGTGAATATACAATTTTGTTGTAGCAATTAAAATTCCTCCAGATCTGTTAATGAATATGCTATGCCATCTGAGACTTCTTGACTTAGGCATTATAGCACTAAAAGATAAGCAGGTCTATATATTCACATGAACTGCACTAAACAAACCTGATACCACTTAGCAATTGCAATTATGTCCTTGCTGATTGGCAAGTCCAAGACATCCAATGGATGACTTTATAAACTGCAACAATTGCTGCATATCCAAAAGGCATAAACTTGAAAGAAAAAATAAAATAAAAGCTCATCAAGCATGAAAAAATGACCAGTTACAGAGTGATCCAAAAGAGAGATCCACCAAATGAACTGCTATACTCCAAGAAGGTAAACAATCTGCACCATACTATATCATAGATTCCAAAATACCGTAGCACATTTTCAGATTTGTGCAAGACAACCTTAGGAGCTAATCACAAAGTAGAATGAACCAGGGAACCCCCATACCACCAATGTTGTAACTCCAAAAATCGGCTAACCCATATCTAATTTATCAGCAGTATGTACACCTACCTAGTCATATGCAGGCTGATCAAATCTCATGAACAAAGAGATAAGCATCTAAAGGAATCATTTGACCAACATTTTGGATACTGAGACACACAGAACAGAATTCACACAGAAGGACATTGTATATCAAGTGATCACAACTTAGATAGGTCGTAACATTAGCAAAGGAGCACAAAATATCCAAGAGATACTAAGTCACAGAAACAAGCATGGTTGGTTACATCTGCAAAACCTTACAAGTACTCTGACTGATATTATCAACATTACAAACCTAATGCATGGTAAGAAGATAACTCTTGTGCAAAGGAATATTTAAGGACTCCAACCATCGAAGTGTCAGAGCATCTTCAATTACATGATACAAGAATAAACCCTTAATCAAGGATTTCATGAATTATAATAAATATCTGGACCATATAAACCCAAATTGATACAAATTTCATTGTGTAAATACCCTAGAAACCCAAAACCAATGGCACAGTAAATCAAGAAAAACAAAAATGCTTGTCCAGTCTCCAAACAATTTTTAAGAAAAAAGGTATTGCGCTGCCCTTTGGAGCTTCAGGAAGGTTTGTGGATAGAACAAGGCCTCTAGGATTAAAACGAGGAACGGCATTGACATAGTTGAGGAGTAGTTCATTTAAGCATTACAGGAAAACCTAAGAGCACACATGAGGTATCTGTTTTAACAAAAGGTAAGAGATCAAAAGAAGATTCATCACTGGAAATAGAACTTCTAATTGGCTGCAACATCCATATGAACGGAAGTCTGCTTCTTGGATACAAAACTGCTAGTGCAACTATGATAAGACACTACTCAACGGGCTTAAAAGCTACAAGCAAAAAGCAACATATACTTCATTCAGTTCAATCAATCTTCAATTATCCAGGCAGTACATTGTTAATTACTAATTGCCCTAGCAACATTTGACTTCAAAAAACGACCAGAAGCAACAAGGATAGGATAGCTGCTTCAAAGAATATAAATGTGTTTACAGATTATCAGCTACAAAGAGTTCCGACAAGATTTGAAACCAAGATAATGTTAAAAACCTACACAGCTTAGTCTAAAGCAACCATACATGGACTAAAAGAGTTTATGAAGGTGAAAATAAGTTAAAATTTTCAACTGTGTCTTAAATGCTACTACTGCAGTAGACATAATAAAATAGCATCTTGAACACTAATAACTGCTAAACAATAAAATCCTAATAAACCTACCCATGTCCAAAATGGGGACAGTCGAACCAACTTGCTCACAAACAACGCGCAAGCAGTTTTGTCAGCAGCTCAACTTGACTTAGCATTGACAAAGCTCAAGTCATGCTAGAATCAAGTATGAGGGGCATTTGAGTTGAGCTAGTTTTATTATTTTGATGCCAATCTAAAAGTTAATAATCCATACTACTTGAGCTCGATTGGGCTTGAACTCAGACTCCATCAACCTTGACTTGTATTCGAGATTAGTGAGGTTGACCTCGTGTAGGTTAAAAATCTTATTAATCAAACTTTAGCCCAACTTTAGGAGCTCGATGCAATCCAACTTTGGGATCAATTAACTTAGCTCAATTAAACCTCTATATGCAAATACTGGCCATGCTTGGGCATTTGCATTTAGCAACATGAAACATCATAAACATAGCCACATCTTATATATAAAAGGCAACCATATCTTATACATAAGTTAACCGAATACCAAAACGCCAGAAATAGCAGAAATATCATAAATGTAGCCACCTCTTCTTTATAAAACACAACCATATCACATGCATAGATAACGTAACCGTATATTGGCACGCTCTAAAATAGAAGAGACAACAAAAACCCATAGTAAGCATATCTTTACAAGTTTAACTCCTTAAAAGTGCACACTAATGACACCAGAGACTTCCAGTAACACTAGTCCGATGTTACCTCTGATTTGGATAAAGAAAAGAACTTATGATGTACTTTATACAGAAACAACTTTTGGTGTAACACTAGAGAACTTAACAGAAACAAAATCATAATTATTTCAATATCTTCAAATGTGCAAACTAAATACAAAGAAAAACCAAGATAAATAAAATACAAAAAAAAAAGTTGAAAATAGACTAAAAAAGAAGGAACATCAAGGCAGGGCATCATTTCACCTTCTCAATCTTCCTTTCTTCTTAAAAAACAAAAATGTAAAAGAAAATGATGTCAGCACTTTTTAGTTATGCAGATAAAACTAACTGGTAAATATGTGAGGTCAAGCAACTAACATATCAAGCAAAATAAAAATAGACCAGAAGCATAAATTTTCAGAAATACATTAATGGATTTAACAATTCTAAGATAAAAGAACTTGATTGAAAACGCATTAATACATCTCTCTCTCTCTCTCTCTCTCTCTCTCTCTAAAATCATAAATCCAGAAACCCATAACAGAATTTTAGTCATTAAAACAAAAAGAACTTGACAGAAAGCACATGAATACATCTCTGTGTGCATGCGTGTTTATCTGGTGTGCCTCAAGTAGGAAAATATTGCTTGAGAAGCTAAAAACTGAAGTCCATTGATCATCTGAGTTCACCTAGAATTAAAGACTGCAGAAATTCAATGAAATACCAACAAGTTTAGAATTTTATAGAAGCAAAGAATCTCTTAAATTTTGATTGTTAACTTCAAACAACATTCTTTTTTTTTTTTTGGCTGATAACTGAATGAAATGCTGGGTTCAACAGGGAGTTACAGAGACTAGTAGTGTAGAAAAGCATAAGAAAGCATCAAGTAATATCTATTTATTTATTACTAGCAGTAGAAACTGAGCAAAAGATTACATTTTTTGTTCTTCTACTTGGATGGAAAATCAAGAGGTAACATCTCTCCCCACACACCTCTTTCTCTCCTTGATGCCCCATCTCCCCACACCACTCCATGATCCCCATCACCTAACACCCCACCCACAAAAAGTCTTCCTACTTCTCTAATACGGTACCGTTATTAGATCACAGCAAACCCCATCCTACATTGATGGGTTCACAACATACTAGCAATATTGACCATAAACAATCAAAAGAACAGCTACAACAGTTGTATGTTGGCAAACTTTCATATTAGGAGCCTCTGCTTCCATTTTTCTTTTGGTCAAAAGGCTGGTTTGAACCCATCTACACCGCAGCTACACGT
Organism: Coffea eugenioides; assembly: GCF_003713205.1. Taxonomy (NCBI): domain Eukaryota; kingdom Viridiplantae; phylum Streptophyta; class Magnoliopsida; order Gentianales; family Rubiaceae; genus Coffea; species Coffea eugenioides. The sequence goes on along the minus strand of NC_040045.1, from coordinate 27,640,422 downwards.
GGTGTTGCTACACTAATTACATCAAATCCTAATAAGCTATGCAAAGACGGGGGGGGGGGGGGGGGGGTTGGGTTCTCCAGGACAGTCACCTCCAGCAGTGCTCCCAGGCTGAGTTTAGCAAGGTTGTCCTTGCACATGTTGCACTCCTCCATGCATGATTGAGTCTGCAATCCCAGCCTTGACTTACCCAACTCCTGGCCAATCTGATTTGGTTGACATGTGGACTATTAATAAGCACTTCGTCAATTAATCTCATTCCAGTTTGTGAGTCTGATTCTATGAAGATTTTCCTGAACCCCTTCTCCCAAGCCAGCTTCATTTCCTGCATTATAGCCCAAATTTCTGCCACTGTGTTTGCTTGCTTTCCCCAGTTTCATGTAGAAACCACCATTCCAGCCTCTGCTTCTGTTTACCCAAAATGGATCCCAATATCAGCCCAGTACAAGTTTTTGGAGGACCATTTCTTCACACATAAACCAACGGTTTGCCAATTGAGCATTTTTTCAAACACCTTTCGGGCACGACTTAGAACACCATTACTCTGCTGAGGCTAACTTCCGTTCCAGGACCCATTTTATACTCAGCTCTAGACACAAAACAAACACAAGATTTCAACAAAAACTCTGAATAAATTCACACAGCTTAAACAAACAAAGAAAAGTTAGAAAACAAGAAGGAAAAAATCACAGAGCATTTCCACAGAGTTTTCTGATAGCAGAGAGCTGGAGAGTGGCGGGAGAGCGATTTCAACGCGGATGATTGAAAATAGGGTTAATCGCATTTTATCCCCTTTAAATATAGGTCGTTTCTCATTTTACCCCCCAATGTTTATTTTTCCTCAGTTTATCCCAACGACTAACGGTCAACTCTAATGGAGATAAACAGAATATTGAAAAGATAGTGGGTGTGTTTGGATCCTTGTTTTTGGGTCTGTTTTTGAAAAACTGTTTTTCACATCCCAAATGCTACAGTAAATGTGTATTTCTAAAACAACTCCAAAAACACCATATCCAAACATTATATCAAAAACAACTGCATATGTATATTTCAATTATGTATATTATATATATATATATTATATTAATATAAATTGAAATATACAAATTGAAAATTATATATATTATATATTATATAAATATTTATATACATTAATATTATACATAATATATTATAATATACATAAATGTGTAAATATTTATACATAAATGTGTAAATATTTATACATAATATATTATGTACATTATATTATAATATATACATTATTAATGTATAATATTATTATGTACATTATTGTATATAATAATGTCTAATAATGTTAGGTATAATATATAATATACATAATATGTAATAATGTAATAATGTAGATTATGTATAATATGTATAATATATTATATTATGTATATTATATTATATATATACAATATTATGTATATTATACAAATTGAAAATTATATATTATATATTTATATATTATATATTATATGAATATTTATATAATGAAATATACAATAAATATTACAAATTGAAATATTATATAAACACCATATTTATAATATTATAATATTTATAATTAATATTAATGTATATTATATATATTAAATATTTATATATTTACCTTTACATATTATAAATATTTTATTTTACTTAAAAAATAGTTTTGCATATTTATAATATATTTATATGAATATTATATATTATATAAATTATATATAATATAATATATATTTTACATTTATATAAATGTACATTTATACATAATATATATATTAATGTATATTTATAATATACATTTATATTATGTATTATACATAATATAATACATTTATATTAATATACATAATATTAATTTTACATTTATACATAATATTAATACATTTGTACATTTATATTAATTATATTAATACATTTATACATAATATTAATATATATTAATAAAATTATAATTTATACATTAATATAATATTCATTTGTAATTTATACATTTATAATAATATACACTTTTACATTTATAAATATATTTATAATATGTATTATATGTAATATAATACATTTATATATTTTTATATAAATACATAAATATATTTATTTATAAATATTTATACATTTATATTATATTCATTTATAATTTATAAATTTACAATAATATACACTTATACATTTATAAATATATTTATATTATGTATTATATATAATATAATAAATTTATAATAAATTTTTATATTTTTATATAAATATATTTATTTATAAATATTTATTAATGTATTATAAATCCATAAATGTATATTTATATAAAAATATAAAATTTATAATTTATACATTTATATAATATTCATTTATAATTTATACATTTATAATAATATACACTTATGCATTTATAAATATATTTATATTATGTATTATATATAATATAATACATTTATAATACATTTATATATTTTTTAGCGAATATATAAATATATTTATTTATAAATATTTATAAATGTATTATAAATGCATAAATGTATGTAAAAATAAAATTATAAAAATACCCAAAAATATGTTTTAAAAATACCTCTAAAAATAATCCAAAAAACATCTACAGTAAAAGTTTTTCATATAGTTTTTGAAAAACAACCTAAAAAACAACTAATCCAAACGGACTTGTATTTCAAAAACGAAATGCTACAGTGCTGTTTTTGAAAAACAACCCCAAAAACAATTAATCCAAACAGAGCCAGTAATATCCTTATGAAAATAATGAACAACCAAAAATACTCATATCTCTGGATTTATGAAATACAAGTTTCCAAAATTACCCTAGAATAATGGAGGGAAATTTCCCTCTATCTGGCATGAGACAAAAAAAAAAAAAAATTAGGGAAGACAAAAGAGAACAGACAAAAGGTTCCCTTTTTTCATTGTCGGTCACCCTCTGTTCCTTTTTGCCATTGTCAGTCACCCAGTTTTTCCTTTGGCTGAATCCTTAGCAAAACCTCCATTAAAAAACTTGAAAATTCACCAGCATCTTGAATGGAAAAAAGGGGCAATCAATGAACTTGTTAGCAGACGGCAGAATTGAATTTGAAGATTGTGAAAGTAGATTGTGAGAGCTTGGGCATCCCTTAAGGTTTGATTTTGCAATTTTTTCTCGATTTTAGAAATTTCTAGTTTTTAACCAATTGTATTGCACAGAAACAACGGTATGGGCTTTTTTAGTGGCTTTATGGCCTTTAATGTGGTAGACAATTATTTGTTTGAATCATCTGTTGGTGTGGTCCCTTGAAGATATGCTATGTCATTGTTGGGTTAGGATGAAAACGATGTGTTTTTATCAATTTTTGTCTTTTTAATTATTAATTTGTTGGATTATTTGTTTATTTTGGTTGGTGTTAGATAGACAAACTAGGATTTTTTTTTGTGGGACAATAAAATATGCATGCTCTGTATTACCTATGCATGCACTAAAAAAGTTGCCTTTGTGTGATTATAGAAATTGGATTTTAAAACCTATGTTTTAGAGATTCACTATGGAGGCCATTTTGCCCATGTCTCAAATTTACAGTATGTGGGGGGGAGGAGAAGTTGCTAATTTTGATGATGTTGACCCTGATTTGATGTCAATTTTTGAGTTAAGAGATGCTTTTGAAGACGCTGGAATTCTACATGAAACATCAGTGTACTACAGAGTTGGGAATCTTGACCTTCAGGTTGGTCTTAAACTATTAAATAGTGATCAGATAGTTCTAGAAATATTTGTGACAAATCGAACTCAAAGGATCATACAACTTTATGTTGGTGAGATCCCTGAAGAAGATTTGCATGCTGATGAAATTGTGGTAGAAGATAATATTGAGGTTGATGGTGAACAAAATCTAAATCCTAATGCTGAACAACCCCAAAATGATGAGGCCGAAAATGATACTTCAGATGCTTCACAGGAAGGTGATGGGGATGGTTGTAGGGAAGTTGAATATGACTCTGACTTTGATTTTTTCCTAGATGGGGATGATTTAAATGATGCATGTGACCCTATAGATGATGTAGAGAGGGATGTTGGTGAAGTAGATTGTCACCTAAAACAACCTGATTATGCTAAGTATGTGGAATTGATTAGTGAAGAATATAATGCATACCTTAACTCCAAAGTGAAAGGAAAACTGGTCGATAATGAAGATGTTAGTGATGATGAAATACTTAAACCAGTTTATGATTCAAATGATGAAGCCATGGAGCATGAATTTCCTGAGTTTAACATGGAAAGAGATCTAAAAAATCCTGAGTTGACTGTGGGCAGAATTTTCAACCAACATTTATGATTTTAGAGCTGCAGTTAGAATGTATTCAATTTTGAATGGGTTTGAAGTTACCTTCACTAAGAATGACAAAGATAAAGCTGTGGCTATATGTCCAAATAAATGTGGATGGAGAATATATGCTAGTGGCTACAATGAAAACAAAGTTACACTTCAAGTGAAGTCCATTAAAGGCCTACCTCATGAATGTCCATGGTCTTTCAAGAACAAGAGTGCAAATTCTAGGTGGCTGTCTAAGATGTTTATGGAGGAGATTGCTGACCATTCGGGTATGAAAGTAAAAGGGTTCAAGAAGAGCATAAAAAGGAAGTATAATCTGAACTGTACAAACTCGCAAATGTATAGAGCAAAAGAGAAAGCAGAGGAAGCAGTGAAAGGGTCATGTGCAAAGTGGTATGCAAAATTAAGAGACTATTGTGCTACACTTCTTCAAAGAAATCCAGGTTCAGTGGCATTTATTGTAACTGAAAAATCCCAACTTTGTAAAAACTCAATCTTCAAGAGAATGTTTGTGATGTTTACTACACAAAAGGAAGGTTTTGTAAATGCATGTAGGCTTGTAATAGGGCTGGATGCATGTCCCCTTAAGGGGATCATGGGAGGGCAGCTTATGTCTGCAATTGGTAAGGATGCTAATAACCAGATGTTCCCAATTGCTATGGCTCTTGTTGAGTTTGTGTGCAAAAATAGTTGGGGGTGGTTTTGGACAGCCTTACTGATGCCATTGGGACTCCACTTGAAAGGGGTTGGGTATTTCTATCAGATAGACAAAAGGTCAGTACCATTACAATCTGCTTTACTTTCCTTTATTCCTCACTCACTCGTGTCACTAATTTTGTGATTTATGTTTTTATGTCAGGGATTAATTGATTGCATTGAGAATAAATATCCTGGAGTGGAGCATCGATTCTGTGTTAGACACATTTATGCTAACTTCAAGCTAAAATTCAAGGATAAGCACCTAAGAGATTTAATGTGGGTAGCAACCAAGGCTTATTTACCCAGTTACTTTGAAAGCAAAATGAGAGAGTTGCAAACAGTAGCACCAGAAGCACATGCATAGCTCAGTTCCATACCAGCTAACCTATGGGCCAGACACACCTTTTCTCCAAGGACAAAATGTGACCTTTTAAGTAATAACATATGTGAGAGCTTCAATCAATACATTAAGGATGCTAGGGAAGAGCCTATTTGACTATGTTTGAAGCCATTCGAAGGCAGATAATGTGCAGGTTTCAAGAAAAAAGAGACTGGATTCAGAAGGTGAAGTCTCACATTTGTCCAAGGATTTGTTAGAAAATTGAAGAGAAGAAAAAGCAATTAGCTCAGTTTGATGCACTTGTGTCTACAAGAAAGGTGTATGAGGTGACTGGTATAGTAGGAACTTTTGCTGTTAATGCAGTTCAAAGGTCTTGCACATGTAATGAGTGGAATATGACAGGAATTCCATGTGTCCATGCATGTGCTGAACTTGTGCAAGACAACAAAAGTCCATATGCATATGTTGATAATTGCTACTCAGTGGAAACATATAAAAAGGCATATGCTGGTGTTATTATGCCTATGCCAGACCAAGCAAATTGGGTGAACACATGCAATGATTCATTACTCCCACCTCGTAGGAAGATAGCCCCAGGCAGGCCTAAGAAAGTTAGAAGAAAGGCTCCATTGGAGGACTTACATGTTGGAAAACTGTCTAAAGTAGGGCTGCCAATTCACTGTAGTCATTGTGGTCATACTGACCACAATACCAGAAGTTGCAAGGTCACTGGTTGTTCATTTGTGAGGCAAAGAAAACCAATGAATGCACAGGTAACTTCAATCAATATATGCTGCTTGGGTTTTTTCTATCTATATCTAACTGTTATTTTTTGATGTATTGCAAGGTACAAGGACCTACTAAATGAGGGAGAGAAGCTGGTAAGGGCCACTCTAGAAATAATGTTGAGCCTATTTTGATTCCTAGTGTTGGGAGAAATGCTGATGTAACTAATTCTACTACTGCAAGAGGCCCAACTAGAGTTAAAATGAGAGGTAGAGGTACATGCAGAGGTAAGGGTAGGGGTTCAAACCATAACAATGACCTACTATGTGGCATTGGACTTTGGAATGGCCAAAGGATATCAACAAGTAAAACATATATCCCATTTGACTCTAACATGGTGAGTTCCTTTTTTATTTGTATGTAACTAATTGAATTTGTTACACTTGCACTGATTAAAATCTACCTTTATTATGCAGATTCCAAGTACTTCAAAGACTGGCCAGTCCCCACCAACCCAACTGGTAAGCCTACATTTTAAAATTCTGCATGCATAGCCATTTTATACGTGCTCACTTATTTATTTCTATTGATGATACAGTGGACAAGAACACCTACATCTGGTGCCAATTTAAGTACAACTAGTGCTATTGCTACCACCAACTTACCAAGTACAAGTTCAAAATCAACAACTACAGTAACAACTAAAAGACCAAGAACCAATTTGGGTGATGCTAAAACTGGAAGTTCTAAAAGCAATTCAGGTGCTGCTAAAACTGGAATGGTGAGTTCAAGTCTTTTGACTATGTTTACATGCTACCACCCCTACTAGTAGTTTGATGCACTAAGATACCGCTTATCCATGACTATAGGTTCAAACCAAGAGTATTTGGAGAAGCTGTGTTCTCTAGCCAAGGATCTTCAACTGCAACTGGACGTTCAATAGTTGTGCGCACACCTGAATGTGTAGTGCAGTGAAATTATGTTGCTGTTTTTGTCATTACTAGTACTTGATTGCTTGTTTTGCAACAATGTTAGAAATGGGCCTATGTTTTTTTTTTCTTTTGCCATTATTTGGACATGTTCTACTATCATGTTTTGGTTAGGTTTTACTACCGGCCTTTGTTTGGGTGGCCATGCAAACATATGCTAAGATGTAATCTGATGTGTAAAATACTTTTAACTTAATATAATTTTCTTTCATATATATTTGCTTACAACTATGGCAGATAAAACAAATTTTTCATGCCTTTTGGTTCAGAATAGAGTACATATACATAATGCTAGCAACCAGAAATGTAATGGCTAGTGTTTTTCTCCATGATGAAGATCGAGCAGCTTTGGCCATCATGTATTGTTGCTGTAGTTGTTGGTTTCCAACTTGTAAGACATAGACTTCTGTTTCTAAGGTTTCATATCTGCTTTTCAATTTTTCATGCTCATTTGCCAATTTTTCATACTCCCTTTGCAAGTACATTAGTTTCTCCTTTTGCTCCAACAGTCTAGATTGCAGCACTGCACTTACTTCTTTTGCTTTGCTACAAACTTCAGGATCTACCCATGAAAAGTACCCACATGCATGTCGGTTCTAAATAAAAAGAAAATATAGTTGTTTAAAACTCTTTTTGACTTATTCAGGTATAGAGCAAAATTAAAGACAATAATAACAAATTATTAATAAAAAATTCTTACATTGTAATTTGAGCAGCCATAAAATCTTTTTTCCGGATTTTCAAGTGTCCAAGAGGTGCACAATGGTGCCTTTTTACCACATTCACATATTTTTTGGGGTGATCTTTCAACGTTATTTAAAGCACTTTGTGACATTTTTATGATGCTTTTGGTTGACAAAGAAAAATTTTAGGAACTTTTAAATCTGCTAAAATGTATGAGAAAAATTGGCTGCAAACCATCAGATACCACATTTTATAGAACCTAACCAACGGCTAAAACCAACATCTCTTTGAGGGAAAAAATAGGCTAAAAGCATTAGACACCTCCTTTATATATAACTTATTGAGGGCATTTTTGTCAGCTAAAACCAATGGCCCATTGCGTATGGCAATTTCGAAATCTTGAAGTTTTTAGTGGTGCAATTGCTTAGCCGGACTAACGGAGGGGGTAAATTGAGGAAAAACAAACATTGGAGGGAGTAAAGTGAGAAACGACCTATACTTAAAGGGGATAAAGTGTGATTAACCCTTGAAAATAAGACAAACGTTTGCATGAGTTTTGTGATATTCCATGTTCGCCCTTGACAGGGCTGTAAATTGGAGGATAATGGGTATACATAGAAAAAAGGATAGTCTTTGAAGATTTTATCCATTTTTCTTTGATATATTTGAGGGGCATTTTTTAGTCCAAATGGCATAACTAATCATTCATATTGTCCTTAATACTAAATGCTGTGTACTTAATACTACCAGGATGCATTTTTATTTGCCAAAGGCCACTTTTAGTTGTGTGAGCAGGCGCAAAAGATTTATGATAGTAAAAGAGCAATTAAGTAGATACAAAAATAAACAAAGGTCTTAGGACTAATTATTATGTCTTGGTAAAGTAAGTTGGACTTAATGGGTCATTTATTCTTTAGGATTAATGTAGTTTTATTCTCAATGGCCCTCGAAACTTTGGCCGTGTAAAGTTTTAGTCCTTAAATAATTCTAAAAAAAACTTTTAGCCCCTGATCAATTAAAAGTGCAAATTATCGATACTTTTGTGAATTCTGGCTGTTTATGCCTGACATAAACAAGGGCATACATGTCTTTTTTCCCAAAAATGTTAACTTTTCATTGATGATGTGTAAGAATTATACACTTAGTGAGCAAAAGGCTCTTAAAGAGCTATACAAGTGCACTGAAACGTTGAGGGTTAATCCACTCCTCATCAAAAGGTATGCTTAGAGCATAGTTGCTTATATAACTAATTCTAACACTATTTTCATTAGTAGACAGAACAAATGAGCATTCCACAAACATAGAGCTTAAACTATTAATGTCCTCTAGATGAGAAAACAAGCGTACGTCCTTGGCTCTGTTGCTTCTGATCATCTTCAACAAGTGCTGCTGTGGAACTCTAACTTGGACTTTAGCCCACTGATATTCACTTGCTTTGCATAAAGCAAGTTTTATTGCTATCACTTGGTCTTCAAGTTTGTTCCCTGAGCTATACACCTGCATGGCCCGGTGAGCCACCACTTGTTTGTCATAATTTTATGCCACAATGCCAATTCCCATCTTCCTACTTCCCACTTTTTGTTTAACCGCTCAATTGATATAGATTCTATCATGTCCACTCCCTTCCCATTGTTGGTTCAGCTTTGCTCTTATTATTTTTGGTATGCTCATCTCTCTTTCCTTCTCTTTAGCTTCATTGTATTCCATCTATTCCTTGTGAGCTTTCTGTATGGTCTTCAATGGATATCTATCCACTGCTTTGAATACCCTATCATTTCTAGCCTTCCATAGTTGCCACAAAATATTTATCATGAGTCCTAAGTGATCCATCCCTGCTGACCTGTGCCTTGCTTCAATCAAAATGATTCACCATCTACTAAAGTTCGTTGTGTATTTGTCCAATCCATCCCATTGAACTGGTGACAGTCGCCCCACTTCCTTAGCTAATCTACAGTGGAAGAAAAGGTGTTCCACTATTTCTATGTCTTTCCCACAGCTCTTACGAATCAAGTCTCCCATTCTAGTTCTGGTATAGATTTTTTCATTGATAAGGAAATCCGAGTTCATACATTTCCATATAAACAGCTTCAACTTGTGCTTTACCTTCAGCTTCCATAAATGCTTCCACAACTTCTCGTTGTCCCAGCTTGGCCATTCTCCTATTACCTTTCTTTGTTGATGTTGCAAGTTTCTTTGTCTATTGATCTCTTTATATGTAGAAGCAACAGTGTACTGTCCATTTCCACTATATGGCCAAAAGAAACAATCATCCCTATTTGCCAGGTTGATTGGAATTCTTAGGATCTTCTTTGCTTCCTCTTCCTAGAACAATTTAAAGATAAGCGGCCTTTTCCATTTGAAGTTGTGAATCAGGTCTCCTACTTTCTGGACTACACATTCCTGAGATTTCATTGTTATTGGTTTCCCTTGTGGATGCTCAGGTATCCATCTATCCTCCCACACCCCTGTATGTTTGCCATTTCCAATTTTCTTTATAGTTCCATTTTCCACCATTTCCCTCACCCCTACTAGTCTCTACCAAATCCATGAAGCATTCTGTGGTAATTTGCATTTGAAAATGGACTGTCTGGGATAATACTTGGCTTTTAAGACTTTTGCCACCAACGAGTTGGGATCTGTCACTAGTTTCCACACTTGTTTCCCCAGCATAGCTTTATTAAAATTTTACAAGTCCCTAAACCCCAATCCACCTAGTTCTTTATCATGTGTAAGCTTGTGCCATGAGCACCAATGTATCTTCTTCCTCCCATTCTCCTCTCCCTACCAGAAATTTGACATCATTGAGCTCAGCTCCTTGTACAATCTAACTGGTAGTTTGAAACAAGACATAGCATATGTTGGAAGAGCCATAGTCACAGCTTCGAGTAGTACTTCTTTTCCAGCAGCACTAAGCAACTTGTTTTGCCATTGTTTTATCCTTCTCTCACAGTTATCCCTAATGAAGCCCAAAATCTATTGTTTGGTCCTTGTGATCACCATCGGTAATCCCAAGTATTTGCCATAGAACACAGCTCGGATATTCTCAAAATGATGGCAAACCTTCTTTTGAACTGCCTGTGAAACATTTTTGCTAAAAAACACCGAGGATTTTTCTAGATCTATCATTTGTCCTGAACCCTGAGGATCTCTTTCCATTCTGCTGCTTCCTTAGGGTCTACTTTGCTGAAAATCAGAGAATCATCCACAAAGAACAAGTGTGTTACTGATGGTCCTCGTCTACTTATTTTCATTCATATTATTTTTTTTCTCCTCTGCCTTCCTCAGCAGATTGGTGAATCCTTCTGAGCAGAGTAGAAATAGGTAAGGGGATAAGGGATCCCCTTGTCTAATCTCTCTTTGAGGAGTTACAAAGTCTTTTATCTGTCCATTAACATTGAAAGAATATGCTACTGTGGAGATACAGCTCATAATCCAGCTTATCCACCTGTCAGAGAATCTCATCTTTTTCATGATTTCCTGCAAAAACTTCCACCTCACCTTATCATATGCCTTAGACATGTCAAGTTTCAAAGCAAAATACCCATCCTTTCCTTGCCTTTTATTTTTTAAGTGATGCAAAAACTCATGAGAAATAATGACATTATCAATAATTTGTCTACCTGGGACAAAGGCATCCTGGTTCATGCTAATACAGACATTTAAGACTCTTTTAATCCTATTAGCCAAGATTTTGGAAATGATTTTGTAGATGACTTTACAAAGAATAATGGGTCTATAATGCTTCAAACTAGTTGGATTGTCTGTTTTTGGAATAAGGGTGATCATTGTATGGTTCACAGACTTTAGCATAAACCCAGTGTAGAAAAAAGTTTGAATGGCTTTGATAATGGCTTCTTTGATAATGCACCAAAATTGTTGGAAGAAAAGAGGACTCATGCCATCCATACCTGGGGATTTATTTGAGTCCATGGAAAAAACAGCATCCCTAATCTCCTTTTCCTCCACCTTTCTGGTCAAGCTATCATTCATCTGCTGAGTGATTGTGTGTGGTATTCCATTCAAAATCTCTACCAAATCTTCAATCCCTGAGCTGCTGAACAAGTGCTTGTAGTAACCTTCAACTTCTTTTCCCAATTCCTCATCATTACAGGTCCAAGTTCCATCCTCTCTTTGTAAGTTCTGCATCTTATTCTTCATTCTCCTTCCTTTTACCTTTGCATGAAAATACTGGGTATTCTTGTCCCCTTCTCTCAAGCAGCTACACCTTGCTTTTGGACTCCAGTACATTTCTTCCTCTGAATAGGTTTCCTTCAATTGTGTTTTCTACTCTCTAATTTTTCCTTTCCTGTTCTCTTTCTTTGACTTCCTCATTTGTTCCAATTTTTCTTTTACCTGCTTGACTTTTAGTTTTGAGTTAGTTTGGAACCTATTCTACCACTTTAGGAGAGCTATTCTCCAGTTGGTAATCTTTCTTGTAACTCTGAACATTCTAAATTCTTCACCATCCATGTTCCTAGCATCTCTAATCACTTGATAGATTTCCTCATGTTGGAGTCATATTTTGTCAAAGTAGAACCTTTTCTTTTTCCTGCAGATTTGGGGATTGGTGTCCATCATTAACATGCTATGATTAGAACCTACATTTTTCACATAAGTGCACTTAGCTTTTTCAAAAATTTGGAACCAATGAAGACTGCTGAGTGCTCTATCTAACCTTTGTCTTATCTCTTCTCCTTCCTCTCAATTGTTGCTCCAAGTCCACGGATTTCCTTCAAAACCTATATCTATGAGTTGATTGTCAGTTATAAAGCTTCTAAAATCCCTGAAACTCCATTCTGCTCTTGTAGTTCCATCCCATTTCTCCTTATTAGAGATTATATCATTCAAATCACCAGCAATTATCCATCTACTTCGCCACATCCTTTTCCTTTGCTCAATTACTTTCCACTGTTTCTTTCTAGTGCTATCTATAGAACTGGCATAAATGCCTATAAACCAGCAGGCTACTTGTGTATCCTGGTCCAAAACATGTGTTTCAATGGTCAGTGTGAACTGTACTACCTCCAGTACTTTTATATCATTGTTCCACATCTGTCCATTGCTTCTACCACTACACATTCTTCAAAATTCAATCTTCGTCTAACATTTTCCGTAGACTTATATTTATTTTTTGTTTAACACAAAAAGATCATGTTGAGGAAGAGGAGGTGGTTAACCTCCCTCAACTGGGGAATTGTCAAGGAGCTCTTTGCTTCTTAACAATTCCACACCAATATCCTCATTTGGAATTTGGAGACTAGGTTGGGCTGGTCTCCTTCCTCACTCCTATCATAACACCTGTCTATGTAATCTCAATCCTTTTGTTTCTTTTCTGGTCCTACTCTTCTTTGTCTGCATCCACCATTTCCTCATCTCTTAAGCTGAATTTCCTTTTTCCTTGGGCCTCTATTGTGACATTGTGTCCATTCAATGCTCTCAAAAATTGTCTTGGTGCTGATGGTGATGTGATTGGTTTCCTGAATCATCTCCCTTTTTCAAAGTTACCGACCTAATGTTTTTAGCAGCCCCCTCATCAATCTGCATCTTTGCCTCATCTTCCACCTATCTTTGGTTCTTTTTGTGGTTGTTGTTGTTCAGTTTTTGTTGCTTGCTCAGCCGGCTATGCCGCTCCTCTTTGGCCCACTCTTTCTCTTTTTTTTTTTTTGTTTTACTTTGACTACTACCTGTCATCTGCACAATTTTCTTCTCGGCATTAAGGGTGTTGTTTGTATCCTTTTGTCCAACAACCCTTATGTACTCATTGCTCAGTTCATCTTCGTTTACTCTACTATTTTCTTTCATCTCTTTTTCTTGGTCTCTCTCTCTATAGCTTTTGTGGAAGAAGTCTCGTTGTTATTGTATTCTCCTTCCCTGTCATCAAAGCCTATTCCTCTGGGACTTTCAAAGACCATCTTTCCCTTTCCAGCTTGTCTTTCTGTGAGTTGTAGTTCCCTTTGCATTCTATCCCTTGGCACTAGTTCTCCATTATTGACTCCCTAATATGTTATGTTCTTTGTTTGTTGACTTGTCGTTGTCTCTTTATGTGGTGAAACCTTAGTTCCCCCAGCTCTTAACTATGGATCAAACTAATTGTCTAGCTGCCTCTTATCCACTATTACCACAGACTTCCCCCGCTCACTATGTCCAATTCTCCCACACTTGTAGCAAAAATCTGGTCAATGTTCATACTTGAAATTGATCTATTTAATTGTCCCATTGAGGTTAACCGTTGTT